>NC_066617.1:106527134-106652450 GCF_025201925.1 Gopherus flavomarginatus | reverse complement strand
AGCTTCTGGAAACATCTTTTCTGAATAAAATAAATATATATATATATATACCAAACCACCATCATCCCTGCAAGGTGCCCTATTATGTTTTTAAACTACACCCAGTTTGCTTAGCACTTATCCAGAAAATTCTAATTATGCTTGTCACTTAATGCAAATTGCTGGATAAATAAACATAGAAATAGGAGCTGAGTGACTGTTAGGTTTTCTTTAAAATTCTGTCTAAAGGTTCATTATACTACACACAAAAGAGAAGGGAACTTCTTACAATGCGCTTATTAAAGGCACATTTTCTACAGAAATGATCATAGTGTGGTTGTATAATAGCATATCATTTGCTTTGTTGGCATTTCCAGCATGAAGCTTCCAGACAGGAGGCACGAATAGTGAAAGGGGCTGCAGGGATGCCACTTGTGCTGTGAGAGGTGTCAACAATTATTTCATGGAGGCGGATTCTTTACCCAACAAGGGGAGCATATCACAGCATTAGCAGAATATACACATTTACCAGAAAAAAAAAATGTAGCGCCATACAGCAGTCAATAAAACAAAGAAACGTATTTCAGTGCATACATCCTATAAGTTGTGGAGCCCCCTGACTTCCTATGGATTCAAAACCTTGAAGGAGATAATGGTAGTTTGTCTGAGCAGCCACTAAGTAACGACTAAGGATATGTTCTAGCCCACATCAGCTGTGAGTCAGGTTCTGCAGGTATTGAAGCTGGGTCCATATGAGTCCTGGGAGTCATCACACTCCAATCCTCGACCCAGCAGCTGGGACTGGGGTCCATAAAGCCCAACAGGGGCATGAGCCCTGCCGTTAAGCTCTCATTGGGAGAGCTTCAAGGCTCCTAATTGAGCCACACCCTCTGTTCAAGCCAGAGGAGGAAATGGTAAGTTGTCCATACAGCTGGGCTCCACCCTGCCTATCTGGTATTTACCTGTACATGCCTTCTGAGCCTGACCTCCTGGGAGCCTGACTCAGCCTGATTTCTGGTAACTGACTCTTGATTTCCACCCTCTGATGTGTCTCTCGATTCTGATCTCCTGGTATCCCAGCCCAGCCTAATTCCTGGTAAATGGCTCCTGGGCCCAAAACTCTCTGGACACTACCCCGTAGGCCAGGCCACCCACACCCCGGCCCTGACATTGTACTGCTGCAGCGCCATAGCATAGACACGTCCTACATTGATTAAAGGGGGTTTTCTATCCATGTAATTAATCCACCTCTCCAGCGAAGTTGCTGGAAGGATCCTTTTGTCAACTTAGCCATGTCTACACCGGGGGTTAGGTCAACCTACCTAAGCTGCTCAGGGTGCAAAATTCTTCACAGCCCTAAGCAATGTAGCTAAGTCAATCTAATGTTTAAGTGTAGACCAAACCTAAGAACAGACCTCAGCATTTTGCCCTGGGCTATTTTAATGTAATAAGTTAAAGGGAAGAGCTATAAAACTGGGTATTTTCAATGGCATTAATCCTGACTTTGCCCCTGCGCCACAGGCAGTGCTCCATAGGTATGAACAGGTGCACAGCTGGGCATGGCTGTGGCTCCATTTAAATTACTTTTAGTACCCAACCTGACACAGAAGATACTATCTCTATGCATGATGCCAAAACAGCCCAAAGGTGAGTTCTGCATTACCTACCATCTGTCACAGAGCTGGAGTCTGGCTACTGATGACATTGCTCCAGGGGACTGTTTGCTTAAGAACACTTCTTTCAGTTTGGCTGTAGCCAGGTTCTAGGTGTGTGGGTGGGTCAGGGCATTAATGAATGAACATAAAGGAGTTTTTTTGTTCCACCTCTTTGTGCTCTCAAGAGACTTTTACTTGCTAGGGCTGATGGTTGTTTTAACCTTGTCAGTCCATTCCCAGGAGTTGTGTAGTATCCTGTGCTGCTTTTGGAAATTTTGTTGTTATCCTGAAAGGGCAATTATTAGGGAAGTGGGGATTAAGTCCATTATACATTGTTTGGACAACTTTCTTTTCACTGAGGGTTGTGACTCAGAAACTTGCCAGCACATTTCAGCCTCTTTTCAGGAACTGGCAGCAAAACTAGAAGCGATGCTGGCTGAGGACTTGGCATTTGTGCTGACTCTCATGTTGTGGAGCTGGATATTCTAGGCGGCGAATCAAGGATAGCAGGGGCAGAAGTGTCATCTCTAGGTCACTTGTACATTCTATATTGGGAGCATCCAAAGCCACGTACTTCCAGCTGGCCGCTGCTATGTCTGGAGAGCACAAACCTAAGCACTTTATTCAAATCATAAAAGGTGACTGCCTAGCACTGCAGTAGTTCTAAGAGCTTTATTATTATTATCTGTGATATGCTGGATGCTTTACGGAATCCTTGGACCAGTCCCAATGAACAGGGAAAGCGGGCCAGTGGGTGTGGTCTGATATAGCTCATGGTTCAGATACTATAGTGAGGCGTCTGTAAAAAGAATCAAGATACACAGATGCTCAGCTTGCAGGCTGAGTTCCCCTGGAAATGTGGAGCCTATGATGGTGACGTTAGGGCCAATAACCCCAGTGATTACATAGATAATGGCTAGTGTGAGGGGCTCAGGCCAGATGGCTACAGGAAAGTCCTCATATTGGGTTCCGGGAAGTGCTAAAGGACCCTCCCCTAGCCTTTGGGGAGGATCCACAAGGTCCAGGAACTCAAGTAATTATGGGGGACAACCAAAAATGTAACAAGGGCAGATGTGAAGGTCAAAGGGTCAAACAAAGGGAACCTGAAGGGGACACCAAGCAGAGAACCCCGGACAGCGCCCACCGCTCCTCAAAGGTGTCAAGGGAGCCAGCGGATGCTGCTCAGAGAACTCCACCCGGATATGCGAGCAAAGGCAGGATCAGAAATAGGCCCCACAGTCGCAGGAAACTCCCTCAGCCAAACTCCTCTCCCTGTTCTTATAGATGGCTACTTTGGTCTGTGTCAGGAGGAGATTGACAAGGATGTCCCATGACTTTGTGGGGCAATGGATAGGGTGTGCATATAGGAAAATGTGAGGGGAAAAGTGCAGCCAGCAACGTAAAAGGATGGTCAGGAGGAGCCGGAACAGGGGCCACAACCTGGCATACTCCAGGTATACATGTGCCAGGGTCTCTCTCACGTCACAAAAGGGCCAGGCGTCGGGGGGGCAGGACTGTGAACCATGCCAAGTACACGCCCATGCTCACAGCTCTGCGGAGGAGCCAACTAATATCCCTGGCAGGTCATGGGACTAGGGAGACAGGTATATTAGCCCCAGGATAAGCAGGACCTTTTCCCTTGGTAGCTGAACAGGGTTACTCTAGGTTAATTAGGACACCTGGGGCCAATCAAGGGCCTGCCAGAACCTGTTAAAAGCCTCCCCTTCAGCCAGATAGGAGCGTGTGATAGGAGCTGAGGGAGGAAGCTGAGCTACTGGAGAGCTGTGCTGTGCAGTGCAGTGCAGTGCAGTGCAGTGCAGATGCTGACAAGCATTAGGAGAGAAGCCACTTAGGTATGGTGGCAAAGGGTGGACGGCCCTTCCGGGCCCTGGAGGTCTGAGAGAAGAGACTCTGCAAGAGGGGACAGACTGAACTGGGTGTCTGATCTGTTGCCATCATGCCCGGAGGGGCTATCAGAGACTGACAGGCTCCCTTCCCCATCCCCCCATCAGGGAGACTGGGAGGAACCCTGCTCCAACAGGATGTGGACAGTAAAGTCAGGGGTGTGGGGAAAAATTCTGAGGGAAAAGAGGAATACCTCAGCCCATTACTAAATGGAAGCACGGGACCCATCGAGGCGGAGAGAAAGCTTTGTCACACTGGGCTTAGAATTTTTAGCCAGGCCACCATTTTGGTTAATTGTTACCTTATTTTATAAAGCTGTGGCCTATTACTTGAGCCCAAGCAGACCTCTATGTGCTTTATTTGCCAATCACATGGTGGCACGAACATTCAGTTACAATCAGCTGAAGTAATGCACGTTGAACAAGCTCTCTGGACCAAGGTTTTTTAACATGGCTGTCTAAATTTCATATGCAAAATTTGTGCATGTACCCATTATATGTACAAAGCCCATATCTGAGTAATTGCATATGAACAAAGAGGCATATATGATGACAATTTGTTTTACATGTACAAATGTTTGACTCTGTGTGTGCACTATGGATAAATGCAGAAATTTTACAAGTGTAATTCAGGCAAGTAGTTTTGAAAATATGGCCCTTTGTGTTTCTGCTGCTAAGAACAAGACATGCCTCTTTACAGGAGGAAAGAAATGTTAAAAGTGCATTTTTGTCTATCTGAATAACAGCAAGAGTCAGAGTTATTTTATAGTAGTGCTAATGCCTGACCTATAGCAACACAATGAAAAGCGTGGGTGCACTGGGTTTACAATGTGCTTTGTAAGCAAGAATTATGGAAGGCTACTATTCTCTCCCCTTTTTGACCTCCATATTTTTACTGAGTAAACAACTTCAAACAAACTCAAACATAAGAACTCACAATCTTCAAAGTTGGAGATAGTCCTAGTCTCAGGTGCATGGAATGCAGGAATTTGAGTCTCCTGGAGTTTTGAGTAAATGTGTAAGGCTTGAGCTTGTCTTCCCTCAGCTTTTCGTTGTTGGTCCATTCCCAGCAGAATGGCGTGGTCCAGATTGGAAGGTCTTCCTCTATTTGCATGACTGGGTGTTCTGGACTCTCCAGGCCTCTTATCTCCAATGCAACAGCCATCCATGTCCTTATTTGACTCTTCAGCTGATTCTTTCAGTACTGGAAGATATTTAACATACATGAAGGTAATAGCATTAAAAACTGTTCTGAACAGGAAAAGAGATGAGGGAACAGGTATATCTCCTTTGGCCATTTCCCAGCACACTTTTGAGAGAGAATGTGACCTAAAAGATTCAAAGCACAAGATTTGGAGTCAGACAACCTGTGTTCTAGTACCAGCTCTGCCATCTATTTGCTGGGTGAACTTGGGGAAATCACAACCTTTCTGTGACTCAGAGTGGGGGAATATCTACTTCACAAATGAATGTGAGGCTTCGGTAGTTAAGATTTGTAAAGCACTTTGAGATCCTCAGATAGTACATATTATAGAAGTGCAAAGGGAACTTTGGGAGAAAATCAGATCCTATGGTGCATGCTATTGTGGAGCATTATACAAGATGACACAAGTATTTTTATTTTACATCACCTACACAGCACTACGTATGAGTCACCAAGTCTCAAGAATAATTGTTAACACAGGCGTCAACAGCTACACTTTTTGTTCTGCTTCCAGTCCAGTTTACCCTTACTGATACTCTGAGTGTTAATGTCTAAAACAGATAAAACTTTAAAATCTGGTTTACCAAATAACAGTAACAGTTGATGCGTGCCTAACCCATTCCTGCTCTGCTCTCATAAAAAACATCACCTTAAGAGATCAAAAGTATATTATTTCTTCTCATTTATAAACATATCTACAGTGCCCACCTTACATTCTAGAACAGGGGTAGGCAACCTATGGCACACGTGCCAAAGGCGGCACACAAGCTGATTTTCAGTGGCACTCACACTGCCTGGGTCTTGGCCACCATCCGGGGGGCTTTGCATTTTTATTTAATTTTAAATGACGTTTCTTAAACATTTTAAAAACCTTATTCACTTTACACACAACAATAGTTTAGTTATATATTATAGATTTATAGAAAGAGACCTTCTAAAAACATTAAAATATTTTACTGGCACACCAAACCTTAAATTTGAGTGAATAAATGAAGACTTGGCACAGCACTTCTGAAAGGTTGTCGACCCCTGTTCTAGTTTCTGGGAATGATCCCACTTCACCTGTTTTCTTGAAAACCCTGTGAATAAAACAATTACGAACCTTCTCATAACTGTTGTTCTTCAAGATGTGTTGCTCATGTTCATTCCAATTAGCATGCATGGCAACTGGAAATTTTTTTCCCTAGCAGTATCTGTTGGGTCAGCCTGAGTGCCCCCTGGCGTCATACCTTCATGGGGCTCAATATAGGCCCTTCTGACCCACCCACCCCCCTCCATTCTTTTATGCCGGCTATTCCAACAGAGGGGTAGGACAGCAGGTACTGGAATGGACATGAGCAACACATCTCGAAGAACAACAGTTACAAGAAGGTTAGTAACCGTTTTTTCTTATTTGAGTGATTGCTCATGTCAATTCCAATTAGGTGATAACCAAGCCTAAATTTTGGAAGTGGGGCCAGGGCTTAAATATTTGCTGACTGGATCACCACTCTACCAAAGGCTGCATCATCTCTGACCTGCTGGGTAATTGTATAATGTGATATGAAAGTATGAATGGAGGACCACGTTGCTACTCTGCATACTTCTTGGGTCAACATGTGCTAGGAACACCGCTCACAAAACTGCACCCTGGTGGAGAGCGCTGTAAGCAAAGGGGCCGGTACCTTCACCAGGTAATAGCATTCCCGGGTGCAGAACATGATCTATGACTAAATCCTTTGGTAGGAGACTGGAAGCCCTTTCATTCTGTCTGCTACTGCAACAAACAGCTGAATGGATTTCTGGAACAGTTTGGTTTGTTCGATATAGAAGGCTAATGCCTGGCAAATGACCAACGAGTGAAGGTTTTGCTCCCTGTTGCTTGAGTGCAGCTTAGGATAGAAAACCAGGAGAAAGATGTCTTGGCTGACATGAAACTGCAAAACAACCTTAGGAAGGAAATGTGGCCCCATTAGTCTGGAAAGGACCAGATTGAGGTTCCAGGCCAGGACCGGCTGTCGGATGTGTGGATATAGCCCGTCGAAACCTTTCAGAAAATGGCTGACCATAGGGTAAGCAAAGACCAACCAGCCCTCTGCGCCTGGATGGAAGGCAGAAATGGTGGACAAGTGAACCTCTATTGATACAAGGACAGCCCCTGCTGCTCAAGTTGGAGAAGGTAGGCCAGTATAAGGGGTATAGACACGAGTGTCAGAGATGGATGGTGCTGCGCTGACCAGATTGAAAATTTCTTCCATTTGGCCAGGTAGGAAGCCCTGGTGGAGGGTTTCCTACTGCCCAGGAGTACTTGCCTGACTGGGTCCGAACAAGCGAACTCCGTCAGGTTCAGCCATGCAGCTTCCATGCTATGAGGTGCAGCAACTCCAGGTTCAGGTGCTGGGGATGGCCATGATCCTGTGTTACCAAGTCCAGGAAAAGCAGCAAGGTGATTAGGGCTTCCACAGACATTTTGAGGAGAGATGTGTACCAGTGTCAATGGGGCCAGGCTGGAGCTATCGATATCACCGAGGCCTTGTTCCTCTGAACTTTGAGGAGTGCTGTGTGAATGAGAGGGATGGAGGAAATGCATAGAAAAAGTGGCCCCTCAAGGAAGGAGGAACGCATCTGCAATAGAGCCCAGGCTGTGATTCAGGAAGCAGCAAAACTGCTGGCACTTCCTGTTGCATTGCATGGTGAACATGTCTATCTGGGGAAAGCTGCACTGTTGGAAGATGAAGTGTGCGAAGTCCGGGAGCAGGGACCACTTGTGGCCGTGGAATGACCTTCTGAGATAGTCCGCCAACTCGTTCTGTACTCCAGAGAGGTATGATGCTTCCAGGTGTATCAAATGAGCTACACAAAAGTCCCACAGCATGAGGGCTTCCTAGCAAAGGAGAGAGGAGCGTGAACCCCCTGTTTGTTTATATAAAACATCGCTGTGGTGTTGTCCATCATAACTGATACACATTTCCCACCCAGGCAGGCACAGAAGGTCTGACGTGCTAAGTGGACCACTCTCAGCTCTCTGACTTTGATGTGGAGAGCAAGCTCTGCCTGAGACTAGAGATCTTGCATCCTAAGGTCTCCCAGATGTGCACCCCACCTCAAGGCTGATGCATCCATCACCAGCCATAGAGATGGCTGAGATGTGGTGAAGGAAAGTCATGCACACACCACCTGCAGGTTGAGCCACCACAGGAGGGAGTCAAGGACATTATGAGGCAGAGCGACAACCCTGTCCAAATTGTCCTGAACCAGCCGATATACTGAGGCTAGCTACGAGTGGACACTGCAAAAAGATGCTTGCTGAGGCAAGAGCTAAAGGCATTCCGGCTAACCGTCACTGGCAGTAAGAAGGAACTGAGGGGATGGCGGGTAGGCAGGGCTCTATATTCAGCGCCATGAGGGCATGACCCCGGGGGAGGGCTAGGCCAACCTGACAGATATTGCTAGGGGAAAACTTTTCCAGCTGCCATGCTCATAGTGCGTGCACACCTAATTGGAATTGACATGAGCAATCATTCAAAGAAGAACTATTTTTGCCTATGCTATTGGACCGACACATCTCATTATTAATGTTATTTTAAATGACAAAATAGCTAGAAACATTATCAGCTGCAGTTACTGAGAATCACAATTCAAACCCCTCAATATGGCAACAGAATATGCCAAATCCCTGTGACAATTTTAGAGGTTCTACTTTTGATATTCAGGCTTTTTCCACTGAAGACATATCCATCTTCTTTTGCTAATATAGCTCAGCTCAACGCAGAGTTTGATGAGCTAAACAGAAGAGAGACCAGCCACAAGACTTGAATAGTAAAGTGTGACAGGGTGTACTGGCCCAGAGAGGCCCTGGGGAGTCATTCTTTTGGACCTATCATGCCCCTCCCAATGGATGCTGGGAAGAAACCCAACTATCTCTTCCTCTATTTCAGGATTTTATCCAGAACCAGCAAGGGTTAAACAAGTAGGTTATTTGGCAATTAGGTATTGTTAATGTGCCAATTAGGAACTGTAAAACCTGCTGACCTTTGCTGGGTAGGGAGAAGGGAGCTCAGAGATCAGCCAGCCCACAAGTGGGGACTCTGACTCATGAAGCTGCCCTGAGTGATCTTTTCCCCCTGTGCTTTGAAATATTTATGTTTCCTTATTATAATTGCTGCCATTAACAAACTATAAAGTTTGTTCTACTAACAGTATAAAATAAACACATCAGTGCAAGAAGTAGGGAAGACAAGATATTTTTCCTGCTGGATCTGTTACTGAGGGGGAAATCTGGGGTCCATTTGGGTGAACACAATAGGTTATATATAGAACACCAGTGGAGACCAAATCCTGCTAACCTTACTCATATAAGTAGTTCCCTTTATTTCAATGGCACTACACACGTGAATATGGTGAGGTGGGTTTGGCCCCAGCTGGAGCAAAGTTAAATGAAGAGGAGACCAACAAGTATAATGGCAGCTCAGAATGACAGAAGAGTTAGTAACACTATGGAGCCCATTTATGCCAGCCAGTACGGTTGTGACAATGGACTGAAGAGAGCCATGATGCCTTTCTGGGAAGAAAGAGAGAGAGAGGAAAAAAAAAGAAAATTGCCAGTAAAAGAAAAATCCACTAGCAGGAGGTCCATCAATAGAGGAGATTCCTAGCTGGCGAGGAACCTCCTTTGACAGAAAATTCCCTACATTTGTTGATTCTAATCCAACTGGCTGGATTTGAATTTGTAACCACCAAATGCAGTTCAAGCAACTATGGATATTTGAAAGAAAATCAAATAAAACCTTTCTAAATCAATAAGTAACATTCTTGTACAGAGATGAAAATGATAATCAGTCAAGAAATGGATAAAATTGTTTCCCCCCGACCCCAAAATATATTGAAAGACCTCTGGTATCAAGCTGCCTTTCATTTGTATACATATCAGATTATGGAAGATCTCTCTTTATACATTTTTTAAAAAGAATGGCAGCCTCAGTTCAATAGAGTTAGTGAGACAATCCTTTAAGCTGTGTTAAAATGCCAGTTATCCTCAGATGCCACCCAGATTTGAATAATTTTGAGAAAGACAAAACCGCAGAAAGGCGGAATCGTCCTTTGACTGCTGCTGCATTTGACACGGCTGCCTCCTCTCCTTTTTACCAAAGCATCTTCCTCTCTCTATCAGCCATGACAAGTGCCAATCAAACCTTCTGTTTCCTAAGGTTTTTTTGGGGGGTGGGGTGAGGAAGAAACATGAAAGATTTTCTAACAATCACTGAAGGAAGGTCTACTATCAGTGTGTGGTCCGGGGAAAGCCAGCCTTTTCCTCTTTCACTTCTAATCTCTGACCCACTGTTTACCTCTTTTTTATTTACACTTTAATCTCTCTGTTGCTCCAAAGGATCCTAAACAAATTGTAGGTCAGCATGGATTAGGCTGCTTTGTTACCAATGATTAGTACATTTACTTCTGCTTTAACATCTTCAGCAACAGCTTAATGTCAAAAAGACCCAGCAGACGTTTGTTTTATCTCAACTGAAACTATATCCACACTGCAGTAAAAATGCATTTTCTGGTTCAGAAAAAAACTATAACACAATGGGTCCACACTGCTAATATCTCGACTTAGTAATCCCAGAGCTCAGAGAAGTCTGTATTAAGCAAGCTTTCCACCACGTTCTATGCTGTTTTTACCACGGGACAAGTTAAAAATTAAGATTCAGAAGATTTTCTTAAGAGACTAAATTCTGCTCTGATTTACATGGGTGGAAATGAGGAGCAACTCCACTGGCTTCAGAAATAATTCATAAAACAATGCTGTAGACAATTTTGCTAAAAGGGGGTATCCAATTGCTAAGAAAATACCTTGAAGTATCTGGACAGGGATTAATGAGCAGTATTATTAGATACACTGGGCTAAATTCAGAGGTGAAGTTTAAAGTGGTTGAAATCAGATCTCCATAAACAACCCTAT
The DNA here is from genome assembly GCF_025201925.1 of Gopherus flavomarginatus. Taxonomy (NCBI): domain Eukaryota; kingdom Metazoa; phylum Chordata; order Testudines; family Testudinidae; genus Gopherus; species Gopherus flavomarginatus. The sequence continues at coordinate 106,641,770 of NC_066617.1, read as the reverse complement.
ACTCAGGCCAACTCCCATAAGCCTACTTATACCTGCTCTGCTAATGTTTAACAGTGTCAAAGTTAGTGTAACTTACACACTGAGGGACTATAGGGAAGTATAAATGAAAGTACAGTATGTAAAGTGCTTTCGTTTATATCTCCTTGACGTTTAAGGCTATGTCCACACCACGAGCTAGGCGTGTGATTGTCAGCTCTCAGACATACTTGTGCCAGCTCGCTAAAGCAGTAGGGTAGCCATGGCAGTAAGGTAGCAGCAAGTGGTGGCATGAGCTAGGTGTGCCAAGAACAAAGCTGCTTGAACCCCCTGGGTATGTACTCAGCATGGCTAACCCGGGCTGCCACCCACCGCTTCTTGTGCTACCCTAGCTACACTACTGCTTTTATTGCACTGAGAGATAGCACGAGTATGTCTCTGGGCAGGTCTACATTTAAAACACTGCTGCGGCGCAGCTGCACCACTATAGTGCTTCAGTGAAGACACTCCTATGCTGATGGGGGTTAAGTTGGTATAACTGAGTCACTCAGGGGTGGCTTTTTTACCCTTCCCCCGCCCCCCGAGCAACACAGTCATACCGATGTAAGTTTATAGTGTAGACCTGGTCTCCATGAGCTGGGAATCATACCCGTAACTTGCAGCATAGACATAGCCTTAGTGACACCAACCTGCACTTCCTTATACATCAGCAAAGCCGGTGTAAGCAAGTCTAAGAAGTTTAAGATCTTACCAGCTGCTAGGATCATCTTCCTTTCTCATTGTTCTGGCCAGGTCAGCCCTTGTTTTAATCTTTCCACTGGCACCCCCATTTCCACCACACCAAGTTCAAGGTTTGTGTCATCACCTTCAGGCCTCTCTGAATCTCTCCCATTCCCCGCTTGTCTCTTCTCCTCTCTACGTGTGTTGCTCCTCTGCCCTCGGTTCTACGAACAATGCCAACCTTGGTCTTTATTTGTCTGCATTTCCAACAATCTGCTTCATTCTTTCTTCCACATCTTCCAATGTAGATATGGAATGGCATCCCTGAACTGAGTTATACTCTCTCCTCCTTCTGATCACCCCTCAAAAACCTCTTCTACTGTGATGCCTACAGGAAATTACCTATCTAATAACAGCTAGGCAGAGAAGAAGTTGAAGACAGCTGATATTTCTATCAATTTAACAAAGTTGTATGTTGATCTTTATTTTAGAACTTATTTTTCTGGTTTCCATGACTGGATTTAAATGGTGATACGAATGGCCATGTATAATGCAGCCTTTTACTGTTTCTGCGTTACAGAAAAATATATACTTTTAAGCTGTTATCCAATAATATTTTTGAAGTTGTAGAAGGTTTAGGAACACACACATACACACAGAAAAAGTCTGACATATCACTTCTGAATTTGGCCCATAATATTGTTTGTGAAGTGCAATATATACACAGCCAGAGTTAAAATCAGAATGAGAGGGAGAGAGATCATGCACACAAATGCATACTCTCCTACAGAAAAAAAAATCATTACAAAACTAAGGTGACAAATTCAACCAACCACCTTTAAAGCAAGTGTTATCTGAGAATTTATGGTTCTCAGCAGCTCCCAGGATCAGATTCTTTATGTGGAGAAATGGCAGAACTGGGAGATCCAGAAAACAAATACACAAGCCAAAAGATCCTATAAACTGAGATACTAGAAACTTACATAGTATTTTATTTGGGGACAATCCAGTGATTTGATAATGAATCACTATCCCGTATTATTACAAAGGTAGGCTATGCACAATAATAAGAAAACAAACACAACATTCAAAAGTTCAGAAGCTTACCTGTATCATGCTGAGCCTTGTGCATGTGTCCAACAGAGAGAGGGTCCCTACTCTCCAGCTTGGATTCAGTTTCATTCAAGCCTGTCAGACATCATTAATATAAGCAAGTCTGAAGAAATACCAAAAGTTTTTCTAAGATTCTAAACATGAAATTGCTTATAAATATAATTCATAAGCCAGTACAAAGGCATTTTCACCACATTATTCCAATCAAAGCAACAAACCCCTCCCCCAATTCTAAACTAAAGTTCAATATAAAACTTTGTTAGATGAATGGAATCCTGAGTACATATTTTTCTGTCAATCAGAGGAAGGTAAAGTCTTAATTATCAAACATTGTGAAAACCATGCCTCTGGAATGCATTTATTTCATAGTTTTTAATGCATTATCCTAGTTTATCTGGCAAAGTCAATATACAGATTCATGAAGATGTATAACAAACATCCTCTCAATCACTTTGCTTTTATGTTTACATGCCTTCCACATTTTCGGTCTACCTTTTTATTGTGGGCGCAGGGGTGAGAGGGGGGTGTTCCTGCTTATTTCTAATCCAGCATTGGGATCCACAAATGCAGGTCCTTACTCCTCCATAGAGTCATTTTGTGTTTAATGGGATCCTGTGTGGAAAGAAAGGTCTGTCTAGTAGATTTTTACAATACAAGCTATTTGGGGCAGATATCTAACTTGACTTTGCAAATGCGAGGAACCTAGCAAATTGTTGGGTGCTGTATACATAAACCACCACCATCATCACATGTAAAAGCCCTGTAGACTAAGTCAACTTATTCAGGTAAAAACACAAGGATCTTAAAAGCACTCTATTTCTGAATTAATGCTGCAGCCCAAGAACTCCCTAGAATGTAAAAGTATAATTAGCCAGGCCAAAAAAGACTTTGAAGAGCAACTAGCAAAAGACTCACAAACTAACAGCAAACGTTTTTTAAAGTACATCAGAAGCAGGAAGCCTGCCAAACAATCAGTGGGGGCACTGGATGATTGAGGTGCTAAAGGAGCACTCAAGGATGACAAGGCCATTGCAGATAAGCTAAATGAATTCTTTGCATTGGTCTTGACTGAAGAGGATGTGAGGGAGATTACCACACCTGAGCCAAATCTGAGGAACTGTCCCAGATTGAGGTGTCAATAGAAGAGGTTTTGGAAGACTGGTAAATTAAACAGTAATAAGTCACCAGGACCGGATGATATTCACCCAAGGGTTCTAAGGAACTCAAATATGGATTTGCAGAACTACTAACTGTGGTTGATATTCAACCAAGAGTTCTAAGGAACTCAAATATGGATTTGCAGAACTACTAACTGTGGTATGTAACTGATCATTTAAATCAGTTTCTCTACCAGACTGGAGGGTAGCTAATGTGACATCGATTTTTTAAAAAAGGCTCCAGAAGCAATCCTGGCATTTATAGGCCAGTAAGCCTAACTTTAGTACCAGGCAAATTAATTGAAACTCTAGTGAAGAACAGAATTATGAACACATGGATGAACATGATTTGTTGAGGAAGAGTCAATGTGGCTTTTGTAAGGAGAAATCATGCCTCACCATTCTACTAGAATTCTTTGAGAGTGTCAACAAACATGTGGGCATAGGTGAACCAGTGGGTCTAGTGTACTTGGACTTTCAGAAAACCTTTAAAGAGGACCCTCACCAAAGGCTTTTAAGCAAAGTAAGCAGTCATGGGGTCAGAGGGAAGATCTTCTCATGGATCAGTAACTGGTTAAAAGACAGAAAGCAAAGGGTAACAATAAATGATCAGTTTTCAGAACAGAGAGAGGTAAATAGTGGTGTCCCCCAGGAGTCTGTACTGGACACAGTCCTATTTAACGTATTCATAAATGATCTGGAAATGAGGGTAAACCATGAGGTGGTAAAATCTGTAGATAATACACAATTACTCAAGATAGTTAAATCCAAAGCAGATTGTGAAGAGTTACAAAGGGATCACACGAAACTTGGTGACTGAGCGACAAAATGGCAGATGAAATTCAATATTGATAAATGCAAAGTAATGCACATCAGAAAACATAATCTCAATTATTAATACAAAATGATGGGGTCTAAATTAGCTGTTACCACTCGAAAGAGATTTTGGAATAATTGTGAATAGTTTTCTGAAAACATCTGCTCAATATGCAGCAGCAGTCAAAAAAGCTCACAGAATGTTAGGAATCATTAGGAGAGTGATAGATAAGAAGACAGAAAATATCATAATGCCACTATATAAATCCATGATATGCCCACACCTTGAATACTTCATGCAGTTCTAGTCACCCCATCTCAGAAAAGATATATTGGAATTGAAAAGGGTACAGAGAAAGGCAACAAAAGTGATTAAGGGTATGGAACAGCCTTGTTATGAGGAGAGATTAAAAAGACTAGGATTCTTCATCTTGGAAAGGAGACGACTAAGAAGGGATTATGATAGAGGTCTATGAAATTTTGACATGGTGTAAAGAAGGAGAATAAGGAAGTGTTATTTACCTTTCACATAACACAAGAACCAGAGGTCACCCAATGAAATTGATAGGCAGCAGGCTGAAAACAAACCAAAGGAAGTACTTCTTCATACAATGTACTGTCAACCTGTGGAACTCATTGCCTGGGGATGTTGTGAAAGCCAAAACTATAACATGGTTCAAAAAAGAATTAGATAAATTCATTGCTATTAGCCAAGAGGGTCAGTGATGCAACCCCATGCTCTAGGTTCCCCTCACCTCTGATAGCCAGAAGCTGGGACTGGGTGGCAGAGGATGTATCTCTCTATGATTGCCTGTTCTGTTCATTCCCTCTGAAGCATCTGACATTGGCCACCAATGGAAGACAGGATACTGGGCTAGATGGACTATTGGTCTGACCCAATATGCCACTCTTATGATCTAGATAACATAGGAAGTATGTCACAATCTGCTTCTTGATCTACTGTGTATTCTCCCATACAAGAGGCTTGTGACTAAGTCATAATTGACCCCTCTGTTTCTATTCAGTTTTACTCTGACAAACTCCCCATTATTAACTATAGTGGGAATTATGTCTGAATAAAGATTGAGTAAAGTTAGCAAGGACTAAGTAGGGACCTCTAGATTTGGTCCATGGTATAAAAATCATATGATTGAAAATGTATATTTAAAATAACACTGTCCTAACTGCAAAACACTTACAGGCAAAGTTAATTGCAAAAAACAATGATTAAAATCATTTTGAGAACAGGCTTTGCCAACCGCACCTCATAAATGATCCTGGGTGGATCAGACTAATTACAGTACATGCACAAATCTTTCATAAATAAAATACCATTGATGTTTTCACACTAATTGTTCTGTAACTCTAGCCCCAGATGTCCAGGAGTCGTTGTACTAAAACACTGTAAATCAATTTAGCAATTCAATTCACACACACTGACAGATTTTGTGACAAACTAGATCATATTTCCTATATAGACAGACTCAGCTAAACAGTCTGTTGGAACAGAGTAATTTGAACGGTAATTTGAATATATTAATATATATATATATATATATATGATTCTAGATGGAGGAAACAGTCATGTTCTCATTTTTACCCAAATCCCAGTAACAACGTTCTCCTCTGTTGTACTAAAAACGTTACTTCTCCAGGCAAGTTCATTATATAAATTACAAAGCGCAACAGGAAAACATTAACCAGTTAACAAAAATAATTGATTGTATCATTCTGTGAAGGGAATATTTCCACATGTTGTAGGTGTCAACTGTTTAAGAACACTTTATGAGAAGCCCAAAAAGCCACAATCCCACAACTGAGGAAGAAGGCCGTATTGGTTAAAAACAGCAGCCTTGTTTGAAGAGGACATGAAGGCAGCTATACATTAAAAAAAATGTGTAAGAAAGGAGAAATTGACAGTAATGAATATAAATCAGAAGCTAAGAAGAGTAGAAAAGTGATAAGGAAAGCAAAGATACACAAGGAGATATCTATCGCCAGAAGAATTAAAGACAATAAAAAAGGAATTTTTAAAGCATATTAGGAACAAAAAGAATTCTAACAATGGTGCTGGTCCATTACAAAATGGAAATATTAGAATTATGAATAATAATACAGAAAAGGCAGAAGTGTTCAATAAATATTTCTGTTCTGTATTTGGGAAAAATAAATGATTTAGTCATATCATATAAGTCTTTCCATTCTACTTGTATCTCAGGAGGATGTAAAACAGCAGCTCCTGAAGTTAGACATTGCATCCAAAACTTTCAAAAGAGATGGCTGACGACCTTGCTGGACCGTTGATTTTTAATGAATCTTGGAACACATAGGAAGTTTTTGAGGATTGGAAGAAAGCTAATGTGCAATATTTTAAAACAATAAACAGGATGACCAGAGTAATTATGAGCTTATCAGTCTGACATTGATCCCAGGCAAAATAACTGGGTGGCTGATATGAGACTCAATTACTAAAGAATTAAAGAAGGATAATATAATTATGTCAATCATCATGGGTTTATGGAAAATAGATTCTGTCAAACTATTTTTTATAAGATTTCCAGTTTGGCTGATAAGGAAGTAGGGTTGATGTAATATTCTTAGACTTCTGTGTAAATATAAAATACATATAAAATCAGCAGGGCACACATTAAATGGATTAAAAACTGACTAACTGATAGGTTTCAAAATGTAATTGTAAATGGGGAATTGTCATTGAGTGGGTGTGTTTCTAGTGGGATCCCACAGGGATTGGTGCTTGGTCCTACGCTATATAACATTTTTAACAATGACCTGGAAAAAAACCATAAAATCAACACTGATAATGTTTGCAGGTGACACAAAAATTGGGGGACTGGTAAATAATGAAGAGTGGTCACTGATATAGAGAAATATGGATCACTTGTGAAACTGGGCACAGGAAAACACCATGCGTTTTAATATGGCTAAATGTAAACGTATACCTCCTAGGAACAAAGGATGTAGGCCATCCTTACATGATGGGGGACTTTGCCCTGAGAAACAGTGATTCTGAAAAAGACTTAGGGTCATGGAGGATAATCAGCTGAACATGAGCTTCCAGGGTGACGCTGTGGCCCATAGGACTAATGCTACTCTTGGATGCATAAACAGGGAATCTCGAGTAGGAACAGAGAGATTATTTTACCTCTGTATTTAGGACTGGTCTGACCACTGTGGAATACTGTGTCCAGTTCTGCTGCCCACAATTCAGAAAAGATGTTGATAAATTGGAGGGTTCAGAGAAGAGCCACGAGAATGATTAAAGGGGCTATTCTAGTCAACAGAGTACACCAATTCAACCTCAATTTTCAAGTGGGCCGCAAAAAATAAAAATAAAAATAAAAATAAATAAATAAACAATTGAGAACCACTGACCTAGAACAGTACTGAAAGAAAAGTATCTCTTGTAGTAAAGAAACGTTAAAGATTTACTTTCTAATGAAATAATACAAAATAATGATTTCCCATAGTATTGGATCAGTATTGCTTTTTGATAATGTGCTATTAGTTTTACCATAAATTTCCCTTTGTCTGATAAACTCTTGCCACTGATTTTAGCTGACTCAATTATAGATTAGTTCATTAAAAATAATCTGGTCCTCCCATACTCTGCAAATTGACAGGGTCTGAGTTCCACAGAAGGCTGATCTATTCATCATCAAAATAATTTATGCCACAAAAGCAAGATATGTGGATTCAACCAGTGCTGGTCCCTCGGAGGAGACCTAATGCTAGTGAGTTATCTGCTACCTGAAGATCACTATGCTTAATTCATCAGATGGCTTAAGCAGTAAAACTTGACTGTGCTTTCAACTCAGTAGCCTTGAGAGAAACTCTAATTCCTACTTTATTAAGAAATGGAGGTAAAAGAAATTTTTAAATATGCCACTAATGTAATTCCAATGGATTTACTCCTGATTTAAACCTGCATAACCAAGAGCAAGAATAGATCTATGGTATTTACTTAGCAGGGCTTCAGTCACCATCCATCTGAAAGCTTCATGCCTTTGGTGGCTATAGATCCTTAATCCTATTCCCTAGCTAGCTAATTTCCTTTGCTGATGCCAACTGGGGAAAGACACATACCCAACGTGTGTTTCAGCCTCCTCAACAATACTAGGTGAAGGTAGAAACTATTTCTGGCATAAACAGTTGTCAATGGCTGATATCTAGGGTGACCATACATCCCGTTTTGGCAGGGACAGTCCTCTTATTAAGCCCTGTCCCAGACATCCTGACTTTTTTGGCAAAACTGGGTATTTGTCTCATTTGCTCTTGACCTACAGCAGTGGTATGGGGTAAGCAGAGGTCTTCCAGGGAGTACATAAACTCATCTAGATATTTCCCTAGTTTTACAACAGGCTACATAAAAAGCACTGGTAAAGTCAGTACAAACTAAAATTTCATATAATTGCTTGTTTATACTGCTCTATATACTATACTAGGGGTTCTCAAACTTTTGTACTGGTGACCTCTTTCACACAGCAAGCCTCTGAGTGTGACCCCCTCTCCTTATAAATTACAAACTTTTTTTATATTTAATACTATTATAAATGCTGGAAGCAAAGAGGGATTTGGGGAGGCTGACAGCTCGTGACCCACTGTGAGGCCCAACCCCAAGTTTGAGAATCCCTGCTATACACTGAAATGCAAGTACAATATTTATATTCCAATCGATTTATTTATAGTTATATAGTAAACATGAGAAAGTAAGCAATTTTTCCGTAATAGTGGCTGTGGCACTTTCGTATTATTATGTCTGATTTTGTAAGCAAGTAATTTTTAAGCAAGTAGTGAAACTTGGGGATAAGCAAGATAAATCAGACTCCTGAAAGGGGTACAGTAGTCTGAAAAGGTAGAGATCCACTGCCCTAGGGGAGCACAGAAGAACATTTGGGCAAAAGCAAACAGGACAAATGCCAAGTTTTGTCAAAATACTCTGACATCCATGACATTGGCATGGGTGAGCAGTGGCGGGGAGGCTCAGGCTGCCAGCTCAGCATGGGGGTTGTGGGAGGGATGTATGTCTCGGGCCATCAGCCCTGCATGGGGTGCTTGGGTAAGCAGTGATGCCCAGCAACTCTGGCCAGTCCTGTGCCAGAGGAAGGTCCTTTGGGCCAGCCCCTCAAGGTGTCTCATTTTCACTTTGGGGAATATGGTCACCCTACCGATATCAGGAAAAATCCCATCAGCCAAGCACAGAATAGCATATTTCCCAATTAGGGCTTCCCTCAGCATGCTCAATTACATGCCCTTTAAGGCATTGTTGTATCCAGGAATCCCATCACACCTTCAACTATTTCCTCATCAAGGATCAATCATTATCATCTCTCTCCATGTTCCTTGAGAACAGAGAAGTAGCACATAACATGGTGAATGTTATCACTTTTAAGAAAAAATACCTGTTAATTGAGGGAACAAACAACAGTCTTCAACCAAAGAAGCTTCAGCTATAGACGATTTTATTTCTAAGTCTGTATTTGGGTGTAGTTCAGTAGTAGAAAAAGAATTTTCTTCATTCCTCAGAGTATTTGGTGATTTCATTCCAACAGTCTGCAAACAAAAGAACGATCAAAAAGAAAACTTATCATTGAGTTACCATCACAAACAGAGAAAACTATGTAAGACCTGATCCTGCACAATTGAAGTGAATGAGAGTTTTGCCATTGACTTCAGTAAAGCAAGATCAGACCCCTAATGCAAATTTATATAGTATTCTTCATAAAGGCCACAGAACATTTCACAAAGAAAACATTAGGCAACCCAGTTACTACTGTGATTTGTTGCATTAGGGCAGGGGTTCTCAAACTGGGGGTTGGAATCCTCAGGGGTCACAAAGCTATTACATGGGGAGGGGTCACAAGCTGTCAGCTTCCACCCCAAACCCTGCTTTGCCTCTAGCATTTATAATGATGTTAAATATATAAAAATGTGTTTTTAATTTATAAGGCTGGGGGAGGGGTCACACTCAGAGACTTGCTGTGTGAAAGGGGTCACCAGTACAAAAGTTTGACAACCACTGCATTAGGGGCTCAATCCTGCATCACCCTGAGCACTCTGACCACAATCCAAAAACGCACTTATGCACACGAGCAGTATTGACTTCAGTGGAATTATACACGTGCTTAAAGTTAAGCACATGCTTTGTTGGACTGAGGCCAGAGTGACCAGTACAATGCGCGATTGAGCTCTAGGAATGTATAAGCAGACAGACAGACAGTTGGATAGGCCAATTAGTTTAGAATGTGAAAATCAAGGCCAAGATTTTCAAAGTGGGGCTGTTACAAACTCTTGTAAATTGGAGTGGGCCCAAATAGAGGTTGAATTGGTGTACTCTGTTGACTAGAACAGCCCCCACAGGCCCATAGGTCATCACCAAGATGGTTTACATTCACTTTTATTCCTCCCCATATCCTCAGATGTGCTGAGTAGAGCACTACTTTACTTCTGAGGTTCTGGACCATAATATCTATAAAAAGTAGCCACATTGGAAGGGTGTTAACTATTCAAATGGTTAAACTGAAAAAATAAATAAATTAAAAAGCTACAATTTATCGTAATACAGTTTCCCCATAAATCCTCACCATGAGAACTCTGAACTTGGAAACCAAGTTGGCCCTAATTATTTCTTGTACTTCTTGAGCATATAAATAGCACACCCATGTTTAAAGTGACTGTTTTTGTAGCTATTACGAGTTTATTCGTTGACGTGTTGGGTTTTGTTGTTGTTGTTTATAAAATGTCTCTGTAATTGAGAGGAAACAGTAAAAACTCATTCTTAAATACTTAACGAGAAAAACGCCCACATGCTCAAGAGAGTTAGCTCAACCTTTTACATCTCAGAAAGACATTAAAGTCACAATTCACTGTTGCTTTGCACCTGGTATAGCCATTTGCAGCACTCCAAAGTGTGTGGAAAATTATTATTAATTTGTATCACTGTAGAGCCCAGAAGCCCTAGTCGTGGACTGGGACCCCACTGTGCTAGGCAATGTGCAAACACAGAAAATGCTAACCATTCTGATTCAGTAGCTTTTTACACTCATCTTGCACTTATTTTGCGTTGGGGTAAGTGATGACACAAGATGCAGGACCATGGTGAATAAGGCCTCAGAGTTCTTCTTTTTCTAACTTAGCTGTTTTTTTCTCAGATATGAATTCCTGATTTTTAGATAGATGGATAGATAGATAGATATAGAAATGTCATAGCTATCTATCTCTGTATAGTTACACTGGTGGGAACAATAATAGAAATGTGAATGAAATAAACATCCTTAAAAAGTTTGAAACTGACTTCTTTGTAATAAGAAGCAGACATTCTATGACCTAAACTGCTAAGCTTTTGGTTACAACATGTATTAGCATTTAGAGGTATTGTTTTGACCACTGGGGGGCTCCTGTATTTTCCATTTACTAAATAAAAGTATTAAACAACAGCTGGCACCATCTAGAACTGACTGAATAATTTGCAACTAACAATCTATTTAATAAATATCATCTTTCCTTCTGTCTATACCATCTGCAGACAGATTGTGAAACTATCAGATATATTAATTATTAAAAATTATTCACAAATGTCTTCATAGAATGTTTCCTAATTGGTAAATCACTCAAATGTTGATATTACAATTAAATATACCCCTCACAATATTCACTGTAACTAACATACTTTAAGGAGTGAGCATAAACTTTGAGTTTTATATTCACTTGTACCAGTTGCAGTTTTCAATGGCCTAATCCAAAGCCCATGGAAGTCAATGAAAAGGCTCCTATTAACTATATAAGGTTTTGGATCAGGACAACTTTGCACATTATTCATTAGTTACACAATTTCATCAGCAGGGAACAGAAACAAATCCCGATAGCTTACATCAATATTTAATGCAGCTAGAATTTTCAAATTTTACATTCAAATTCACAATTCAAATTTCCCTTATAGTGAATCTTTGAGCTAAACATTTGATTTTCATGAGTTTTTGAGCTAGAAAAGCTTGAGTGCTCAATTGCTTGTAGAAAGCAAACACAGCCAAATAGTATTTCACTTTCAAATTCAAACACACAGCTCTCAGCTCATTGATCCTCACTGGGTAAACAAGTGACAATCAGAGTAAATTGCAGGCTATTTATTGGACCAACTTTTGTACTCTGAGTACCTTTCTCAGGCCTGGGGAAGAGCTCTGTGTCGTGTCTCTCTCATCAACAGAAGTAGGTCCAATAAAAGATATTACCTCACCTGCCTTGTCTCTCTAGTATCTTGGGACCAAATGCTATGACAACACTGCATAGGCTAATTATAGTCTATTTAATAATGGGCCAGATCCCCTGATGGGGCAAATCAGTGGACCTCTGTTGAAATCAATGGAGCTGAGCCAATTCACCCTGAGGATGTGGCCCTATATAGCTATTTATAATCTTTAACTCTCTAACTTATGGGACCATCAAAGCCCTCCAGATTCCAGGTTTTCAATAAGAGGTCAAAGATATCAGCATAGAGGGCCTGTGCTTCCACATCGGCTCTGTGGCCTTGACAGCTCTGGCCCTGGTAATAAGCATCAATAAGTCTGTGCTAACAGGACTCCTCTGGCAGCAGCTGCCACTGAAACACCATAAAAGTTATATCCCTGCCACGGACGGGGGTCTACATGAAGGACCCAGACTGGTTACCTTTCCTGGCCACAAGGGAGATGTTGTCAATCCTCCTGTCTCTGCCCTAGTTTACCTGCTTCTCCCCTGCCTGGCCATCTTCCTACACATGAGTCCTCAGACCAGCAAAGAAGCCTTCACAGGATCTGGCAGAAAGTGACATGGAGATGACTTCCCAGTTTTCTTGCAGGACAGAGAGAGCAAGAGAGAGAGATCCTTCCTATGCAGAGATTTGGGGACCCCATTCATCTCCTCCCATAGGTAAGTGTCACTTCTTATATAAGACTTTCTCCCTCCCCACAACTTGCAAGTCCTAATCATGGTGAGGATATTCGAAGCAGACAATACAAACCTGGCATAATTTCCATTAGAAAGCCAAATTAAACATGTCATGTTGACAAAAATCTCCTAATGCAAATTAAAAAAACGACTTTATGCAATCCTGATGAAAGATTAATGTTTCATATGCACTTTAAAATGAGGAGGTTGCTGGGAGCCCGAGAAACTAAAAACCTAGAATTCTCTGGTCTGCCATAAAAGACTTACTAAAGTAAATATTTATTTTCTAAAATGATAGGCTAAGCTCATGAAGTAATTGCTTTCTAGTTTTTTTTCCAGCAATGACCAAATGTCCTCTTCACAACCCCAGCATCCACACAAACAAATTCTTATTTTTTACAGATTTTAACTTTATTTGTAAAAACAATTATGAAGGAACTTTAGTGTGAAGCCTTCATTCCCTTAGGCTTTTAATTTTTTGGTAAACATTTGTTAAGTGCCACCAACAATGCACTTATGTGCTTCATGCGCTTTCTGCATGATTGCGCTTTCACACAAGACCCACTGCATTTATGTATACATTTACCTCTTGAGTTATTGCTGCACTGATAAAAGCGGGTTTTGATTTGCAGTACACTGCTATTGTGCTCACTTTACTGCTTCCTAGTGTGCTACATTATCTAGTTTTTGGGAGGTGGGGGGTGTACTGCTGCCCATCACCATGGTATCCGAGCATATTCAACATAAAATTGAATGACAATAACAAAGTCCTTAGGAGGCTTCATGGAGTTTGTGGGTTGTCTTCTCCTTTTTGAATTACAGAAAGCTCTCCTTGGGATTTATTTGTTTGTTTGTTTGTTTGTTTTTATCTGGGTTTCTTTTCAGCAGGGAAAGGGAAGAAAGGTTGAATGTCATTCTAGCAGAAAATCTAATAGGAACATTCAGCAGTAACTTGCTAAAGGTGGTCAGAGTCTGGATCTGCCTATTCTCCTCTGGAAGTGTGTCCCACAGTTGCATCCCCTCATCCAAGAATGATTTTTGTGTTTGGTTCTCCCATAATTCATGCTGGATTTTGTGATCTGCATTGTTCCAAAGGACACAATTGTATAGGTAGTGCATAGATGGAGATGTGGACACAAAAATATAGCAGAAAAATCCCTAAAATAAAACTCCAGAGTCAAATTTCTTTACTGAAGCTTTATAGAGAAAGCTAGAGTTAAGGTTACATTACAATACAGACTTCCATTTGTATGTGGTCACTACTAGAGGTGGACTAATATAGTGCAATGAATAAGTTATTCAATGAATGTAGCCACTTTTTCTGTTGATGGAAAATCATCAAGCAGCTTGCAAGTTCCTTGAATTTATTTGATGTTCAACAACGTATTTTGGCAAATTGAATTTTTCTCTGCAAGTATTTGATATTCAGCATTGGTTATTTGAGTGGTATAAATTACTTGTGATTAGTCAGATGAATCACATGGATATTAGGTGAGACTGGCATTGGAGCAGCCAGAGGAAAGAGTGTTCTTACTCCCTGTATGTTTCCAATATGCTGCAGCAGCGGTACCATGACAAGGTATGCATGCCAGCCAAGGCCAAAGTGGTGATGAAGTCCTTCATGAGTGATCTCTACAGGTAGAGGAAGCACAGCTGCGTTCATACCACTAACTCCTCCAAAATGCAACCCCTTATAGTGGGTGATGCCAGAGGAAGTGGCCAAGCATTCAGTCACACACGATGGGTCTCCCACTAGAGGAACATCTCTACCTTTCCCCCTGGGGCACATATCAGGAGGGATAAAAGAGAGAAAGGAGCCATGTGACTCCCATGATGCACCATGATGCTCAGCCAGAGGAGAGACTGTGCTGCATTATGGGAGATGTATTTCACCCAATGTTGAAGTGACTTGAAATGAAATATTTCAGGTCAGTTTAACAAAATCTTTTGTTTCATTTTTCCTGACAGAAAATGGAAACTTTTTGACAAAATGAAAATCTTCCTGCAGAAAATTTCAATTCAGCAGAAACTGGATTTTTCACTGAAAATGATTCAGATGGAAAATTTCCAACCAACTCTATTCTTCAGTCTTTTTACATTTCCTTAAAAATTATATCCAGTCCAAAATGGGAAAAATCCATCAAGGCTACCACTACTGCCTGGGAATTTAGGATCAGTAAAGGCTCCAGGAAGAACACAATATTTTAAACATCTCAGACCAAGAGTGGGCATATCCTCTCCACAGAGGAACAGTCTCAATCCTCTCCAGTTTGGTAGGATTTATTCCCCTTCCTATCAACGTGACCTGGGTTTAGTTTGGATTGAGCTGCAGACACTTGGTTTCTTCCATATTGCTATCTCTGCTAGTTTCTGAGAGCACAAGCTCTTTTGAGAGGGCTTTCGAGGGGCATTTTGCAGATGGCTGTGTAACATTTAGCCAGAACCCTAAGACCATCCATAAGTGTGATTGAATGAAACTCAAAATCTCTGCTGTAGCACTCTGGGAGATAGTGTGCAAACTGATGTGACTTCTTTCAACACAGCCACAGTTCTGATCTTTTAATGTAGGAATTTTGACCCTGGAAGGTTTGTTGTTTAGAACTATTGGTCAGATTTAATCATGAAAACCTGAGACACAACTTTATGGTCTCCGATTACAAAGTGAAATTAATTCTATACCGCAAAGTGTACCAATGGAGGAAGGACGGCCTTGAGTTTAAGGCAAATAATGAGGACTCACAAGAGCTGGGTTCATTTCTTATACTCTGGCACAGACTTTTTGGATCTCCTTGAGGGAATCACATAAGCTCTCCATTCCCAGCTAATCATAATACTTCCTTTCTCCCACTTTTTGTCTATCTTGGCCATTTAGAATGTAACCTCTTTGTGGCACAGACTGTCTCTTACTATGTTCGTACAAGTGAATAGCTCAAGAAGACCCTGATCTCAATTGGAGCTTCTGGACTCTACTGTAATATAAATAATAATAATAATAATTAAGGTGCTGAGTAAAGAAAAACAAATGAGTGTTATGGCACACCCACACTTCTTGTGATTTTTTTTTCCAGTTTGATCATAAACGTTTGACAAAGCAAAATCCAGACTTTCCTTAGTGTGAACTGCTGGATAGTAAGACTTCATTTTCAGAGAAATACTATATTTTATCGTATCTAGTACACTGCACAACTAGCATCCTCCTTTGTACCTTGCACAACCTAAGCTTCCATTTGACTTCACAAAGAATACACGATTGGGATCAAAATACAAACTCATTGCCACCTAAGGACCTCCCAGCTGTGTCACTATGATACACACAAATACAGCTCAGATATTCACAGTGACAGCAAAAAGAAGACTCGGTCATGCTCCAAAATAACAGGCATCTACAACTCAAGCTTAAGGAGAATCACTGTTGGCAGAACTGAACCTACAATGCAGCGTGGACAGTTTTGATTCCATTCAGTAGAAGGAAATGGTCTAACCATCCCTTTACACTGTTAAACATATTTCTCTCCTGGAAAACAGTCTCTTATTTCACTCCTACCTTTAACTGTGCTAATAAAGGTTTACCCCATGAATTAAATGCAATTAAGTCAACTTTCAACCCCCTGAAAATGAATCCCTTAATGTTTTTAAACTTTAATATAGCTAATTTACAGAGGTTCTTTAAGAGTGCTTGTTAGATTTATACATCGTAAATGAGTGAAACACAAAAGAGAGGCATGAAAGCTGTTTGTTATGGGCTCTGCTGACATAGCATACTGTTTCAATCTAATATAAGAAAAATAAGGTGCAATTTGAGTAACTTGACACCAGCTGTTAACTTTATAGGCTACACTTTAAAAAAAAATAAAACAAACATGCATATCGTATTTTCAAAAAGCTTCTTAGTCAGGTGCAAAGAAAGACACAGGTGATCAGCAAGTCCTTCTGAAGGAACAGCTGTTGTAAAAAAGAGAAAGAGAGAGAGATGGGGAAGGTGCCATTTTCTATCACTATAGTAAACACCTAATGCACCGTAAACAGAACAGGTCATGCGGTAAAACATGAAGAAGCTCTTTTTAATCATCTGAATAGAAATTTAATATCTTTGCATTTGCTAAGCAAGGCGACTTGCCCAAGCAACCAGATACACAAAGCTCTATATATTTGTTCTGCTTTTGTTGCTACTGAGTGAAGCTTCTAAGTCACAAGCATTAAGGCTGGTTTTTATTAAGTACTTTTGCACTTGAGTGCTCATTAGGAAAATTAGGGTATCTGAACATGTAATAGTGGAGTGTACGGAAACCTGGTAGATCAAAGGAAAATCGCCACATATGCAATATAACGAACACCTACAATGATTATTACTATTATTTTTATTTTTTGCTGTTAAGTTTCCGGGTCTAATTCTAGGCCTGAGTCACAAGTTCATTACCCCTGTTGTATATCAATGTAACGCCGCAGAATTACAGCATCATAAAACTGGAGTCATGCAGTGGTGAATCAGGACCTCTGGCTAGTGCTGAATGACATGAGGAATAAACATTGGCAACTAGTCTACATTAATGTCTCCATCCATTGCTCTCACAAGTAGCACTAAACCAGGGCTGGGGTAACAGCAGGAGAACCTGAACAAATCATCATCCACAAGAGGCCCATGGACTCAAGACGATATTTAAGCAGTATATCAGTGCAGCCATTTTGCAATAAGTGAATGGAAAAATCAGCCTGCCTCCAAGCATATGCAAAAATGTGGCCCTGATGTTCAAAAGGGAGACCTTGCAATATAGCAACATTAATATTCCAGTTGGTATGTTTTAGCTTTGGCTGTGTTTCCTGATGCATTACCTCTATGAAGGATGATCTCTGCCAAAAGCATGAGTCTCCCAAGTGCACTAGGAAAGCCAAATTTTCAGTCGGGGGAAGGGGAGAACACTCAGTTGCCATCCAAAAGGTATTAGTAATAGAAGTGGGCTGCATTCAAAATGCCAACAAAACCACCACAGTGACATTAGAGCAGCAGTTTACCAGATTTCCTGGCACTGCAATTTTATTCCTTGAAGTATTGCCTTTAAGAGTGGTCTTCCAGGAATTATGCCAAATTTATAGGGTACCCACTGCTATTCCCACTGGATGTCTTAATGCTGAATATACTAGCCAGACTGGCAGGCCTTCACAGAGCATGTTATATTTTTCTGAAGCTATTCAGCCTATGCTAAGTTAGCCAAGTTATCCTACATAGTCACTGTTATCAGTTTTGCAGAAGGCTGAGAGAGCCTGCCTTTCCAAAGGCAGAAAATAAAACGTGACCATAGGTGAAGACTGGGAAGAAGATAAATGAGGATAAATGCCACCTCAGAATATTGGTGTAAAGAATACTTTCTGAGGCAATAGAAACAAGGAGAAGTTAATATATATTCAAATAGAAGGGCTTTATAGTTGAAACAAATTCTGTCCCTACTACTTTGAGCCAAGAGCTACATACAAGCACCATTTCACATACACCAGACTTAGACCAAATTAACTTTATGTCTTTTGTTCATGTGTTTGTTTAGATTTTGTGAAAGGTGCCAGGCAGAGCCCCGGAGACTGATGTCCTCTGTTTAACAGCAGAACAAATACCCCGTAGGCGGCTGCAGTGCAAGCTTCCCCCACATTGCCGGATCAAAATACCTCAACACTTATCTGGAAGGACCCTCTTTATTGTGAGAGTATAGATCAGCCCTTAGCCACTGTGATGAGACTGCCAATGAGGTTGCCAGTTAGTGCCAGTTGCGGTGATGTAACTGTAGTGTGGATACTTATCCCTGGGAAAAGACAGTTACATTTTCTGTAACTGGTGTTCTTTGACATGTGCTGCTCATGTCTGTTCCACAACAGGTGTGCGTGCTCGCCACGTGCACCAGTGCTGAAAGTTTTCCCCCTAGCAGTACCTGTAGGGGAGCGCCCCTAGCGACCCTTGGAGTGGTGCCTCTATGATGCAGTATAAGGGGCGCTGCACTCTCCCCCCACCCTGAGTTCCTTCTTGCCAGACAACTCCGAGAGAGTCACCATGGCAGGGCGACTGCCAGGCTCATGAAGGTCCTGTACCAATGTTGCCTGGGCCATGCTGGGGCAATCAGGATCTGGGCCCTGTCTGTTTTTATCTTTCCCAGGACCTTGCCAATCAGCGGGATCGGGGGGAGGGCATTGAGAATCTGGCCCAACCAAGATGGGAGGAAGGCATCGGAGATGGTGACTACTCCCAAACCCACCCCCCGGAGAAGAACCAGGGACACCGGCGGTTCTGCTGAGATGTGAACAGGTCCACCTAGGGAGTTCCCCACTCTTGGAAAATCCCGTGCACCACCTCTGGGTGAAGAGACCACTTGTGCTGAGAGAAGAAGTCTTGGCTCAGGCATCCACCCACGAGTTCCGGGCACCCGGAAGGTAATAGGCCTGTAGGCAAATGTCATAGGCTATACTGAAGTCCCACAGACTGAGCGCTTCCTGGCAGAGGGCAGAGGATCAGGTCCCGCCTAGCCTGTTGATGTAAAACATCAAGGCCATGTTGTCCGTGAGAACCCTGACCACTCTGCCCTCTAGGTGTGAGTGGAAGGCACTAACGCCAGCCAGTCCACCCTGAGCTCCTTGATGTTCATATGCAGGACAAGGTCCTGCACTGATCACAGACCTTGGGTCTGAACGTCCCCTACATGGGCTCTCCACCCCAGGTCCGACGCGTCAGACACGAACTCCACCGATGGGGGCCTGCCCCTGAATGGGACCCTGCAGAGCATGTTTGTCGGGAAGGACCACCATTGTAGAGAGGCGATCACCAGCTCAGGCACAGTGAGGACTTTGTCCATCCTATCTCTGGCCTGGGAGAACACCGAGGCCAACCAGACCTGGAGGGGCCTCATCCTGAGTCCGGTGTGGCGAACAACATATGTGCATGCCAACATGTGACCTAGGAGCTGGAGACACGATCTGGCTGTGGTCACGGGGAACCTTGTGACTGTGTCAATGAGCCCTTTCAGGGTCTCGAATCTGTCCGGTGGGACGGAGGCCCTGGCCAATGTCATGTCCGGGACTGCCCCAATAAACTTTATGTGCTGTACCAGGACTAACGTGGACTTGGTGTCGTTCACCAAAACGCCCAGAGTGGTGCACGTGGACAGGAGGAGCTCCACATAATCCCACAGCTGCAATCGGGAGCTGCCCTTGACCAGCCAGTTGTCCAGATAGGGAAGATCTGGACCCCATGATGTCTGAGATAGGCCTCCACCACAGACATGCACTTTGTAAATACCCTGGGAGCAGTACACAGGCCAAACGGGAGGACCGAAAATTGGTAGTGCTCCTACCCAACCATGAAACGGAGGAAGCACCTGTGTCCCTCAAATATATGAATGTGGAAGTACATGTCCTGCAGATCGAGGGCGGTGTACCATTCCCCGAGATCCAGGGAGGGGATGATGGAGCCCTGAGAGACCATGTGAAGCTTGAGCTTTACCATGTATTGGTTCAGGCATCACAGGTCCAGAATGGGCCTGAGCGCCCCTTTGACCTGTGGGAGTAGTACCCCTTGCATTTGAATTCTGCTGGCACCACTTCCACGGCTCCCAAGCCAAGAAGCCGCCCCACCTCTTGCTTGAGCAGGGCCTTGTGACGGGGTCCCCCTTAAGGGATGGGGGTGAAGGGTGGTTGAGTGGGGTACAGGTAAACTGGAGGGTGTAGCCTTGGGAGATGGTGTTGAGGACACAGCAGTCCAAAGTCAGCCACGACCACTCCAGGAGAAAAGCTCGCAACTGGCTGGAGAAGGGAAGCTTTATTGTGGGTGGATCCCTGGTATGAACTGGTAGGTCACCCCTAGGTGTCCCATCAAAACTGATGTTTCCCCGCCTGTTTACCCTTGGAGGGCCCAGGCTAGGGGGCAGACCAGGACTACCTCTGTGAGCATTTCTTATAGCCCAGTGAGTTTTTATACGGTGGCTCTTATTTAGAGTGAGAGGCCTGGGTGGACGTCTGTGGAGGCTTAAACTTGGACCTGGCCAGAGCTGGGACATAGAGGCCAAGTGTCTTAAGCGTTGTGCAGGAATCTTTCAGGCTGTGCAATTTCACGTCCGTCTGTTCCACAAACAGGGCCTTGCCATCGAACTGGAGGTCCTGCAAGGAGTTCTGCACCTCATTGGACAGCCCAGACAGCAGGAGTCACGACGCCTTCCTCATGGACACCGTGGAGGACATAGACCTTGCAGCTGTAGCTGTGGCATCCGATGCTGCCTGCATGGTTGCCCTGGCAGCCACTGTACCCTCCTCCACCAGAGCTTTGAACTCCTTCCTGTCACTGTCCTGGAGGGAGTCCTTGAACTTGGATAGAGAGCCTCATAGATTGAACTCATACCGACCCAGGAGAGCCTGATGGTTCTCCACCCTTAACTGGAAACTTGAGGATGAATAAACCTTTCTCCCAAATAAGTCCAGCCCCCTTGAATCTTTATCTTTTGGAGTAGGGGCTGGTTGGCCCTGCCTCTCCCTGTGGTTGACTGACTTGACCACCAGGGAGTTCGGGGCAGGGTGAGTGTACAGGTATTCGTGACCCTTAGTGGGCACAAAGTACTTCCATTCTGTCCTCTTAGAGATGGGGGGCAAGGAAGCCGGGGTTTGCCACAAGGCATTTGAAATTTTTGCCACCCAAGGCCAGTGCGACTATTTAGGCGACCTAGGCGGACGCCTAGGGCGCTAGGACTTGGGGGGTGGCATTTTCTTCGGCAGCAACAGCGGCAATCGGATTTCGGCCGCCCCGGTCACCACCAGCATTTAGGCGGAGGGAGCTGGGGTAGGAGAGCACGGGGAGGGACACCTGCAGCAAGTGGTGGGGGGAGGCAAGCAGGGGAACTCCCCGCCCCAGCTCACCCCTGCCCTGCCTCGCCTCCTCCCCGAGCATGCAGTTGCTGCTTCACTTCTCCCACCTCCCAGGCTTGTGGCGCCTAAGCTGATTGGTGCCACAAGCCTGGGAGGCGGGAGAAGTGAAGCAGCGACAGTGTGCTTGGGGAGGAAGTGGAGTAGGGGTGAGCTGCTTCACTTCTCCCGCCTCCCAGGATTATGGCGCCAATCAGCTTAGGCGCCGCAAGCCTGGAGGCAGGAGAAGTGAAGCAGCAACAGCATGCTCAGGGTGGAGGCCAAGCAGGGGTGAGCTGGGGCGGGGAGGCGCCTCAGGGCAGAGGGTGGGGGGTGGGGAGCTGCCACGGGGGGGCACCTCAGAGCGGAGAGGGGGCGCTACCGCGGGGGGGGACGCCTCAGGGCGGGGGCTCGGGGGAGGGCACAAGGTGGAAGTTTCGCCTAGGGCGCGAAACATTCTTGCACCAGCCCTGTTGCCACCCCTTCGTGGAGTGGAGCGCCCAGTGCCAAGGTCAAGAGGATGTTGAAGAGGGAATCTGAGGGCTCCTCCACCTCCTTGGCCTGAAGGTTGAGGCTTGATGCCACCCTTTTTAATAGTTCCTGGTGGGCCTTAGAGTCCTCCTGCAGAACAGAGGGAGGAGGAGCCGTAATCACCTCACCAGAGGAGGATGAGAATGCAGGTGCAGTACTCTGCATACCCACTGATACTGGAGGTCCCACCACTTGGTCACCCTCCGGACACAGAACTAAAGATGCACGCCCCACTGACTCCTTTTGGGAGGCTGGGAGAGGGAGGCTGACAGTTTCTCTGAGGCTCCAGCCACCAAACGAGCCCCCACCGACTGACTAGCCCGTCCCATCGAATGATCACTATGAAGGGAGGCCAGGCTGACGTACGACAGCCGCTGTCCCTGGATAGGGAGAAGCAGTGGTGTCAGGAATGGTGCTGACCATGGGACTATGATCCCAATATGGAGGAGTGATACTGCCGGTAGCAGCTGCTCTGCAATCGACTCCAACGGGTGGATCCACGACGGTGAAGTCCTGGTGATCAATGCCCGGAACTGCAGGACCGGTGCTGCGGTGGGGTCCTGGAGCAAGATGAAGAATGGGAATGGCGTCAATGTCCATATCGCGATGGACTATGGTAGCCTCTCAGAGATTAAGACCTCCAGTGCCGTCTGTCTTGGTCTCAACGGGGCCAGCTTCCCTCATGAGGTCTATGGTCCCTCAAGGCAGAGCAGTGCCTGGAATCCCTGTCAGTTGGAACCTAGCCAGACAACCTAGTGGGGGTCAACGGGATTGGCATGGACTGCGCACGGGGCAATCGCTAGCGGTGAATGGCGTCAGGAACATTCCCTTGACCATGAATGATACTGACCAGACAGCGACTGCAGAGATCCAAGCAGTCGCTTGCCTCTGGACCGGGTACCCAACAGTGGCGGTGCCCCGGGTACCGGCAGAGACATAAAGTCCTGGGCTGCTTGCAGGGACTCCAGCGTGGAGGGCACCCGGACATCTGGGGAAACCTGCATTGAATTGGCCAGGCTACTCCACTCAACCTGAGTCAGAGGTCTGCAGGCCAACAGAGACTGAGATCTGCCCAATATGGGTCTAGTCTCTCCCCTGGTCTTGCTCTAGTGCCTCAGCGGAGAAGACCTCTTCTTAGCCTTCTTGGCATGCCCCGTGGACGGGGAGCGGTGCTGACTGCTGGAAGGCACCAAAAGGTAGACGCGCACCGACACTGTGGTACCCAGTGCTGACTTCGACTGGCACACGGGAGTTGGGGTCAACATTGATTCCATCAGAATGGCTTGAAGCCAAATGTTCCTCTCCTTCTTGGTCCAAGGTTTGAAAGATCTGCCAATCTTGCAGGGATCGCTGAGATGGGTTTCCCCCAGACAGCGTAAACAGTCCGCGTGCAGGTCACTCACTGGCATCAGCTGCCTGTAAGTGTCACACGACTTAAAACCCAGGGCCTGGGGCATGCCCCAACCCGGGCGCACTAAACTAAACTAACACTAATCTAAACTACTTTAACTACAGGTACTACTAACTATGAACAAACAAGAGTTCAAGAGGAAAGCTGCAAACATGCCGGAGCAGAGCAGTTCCAATGCACCTTCACTAGCGGCAAGAAGGAACTGAAGGTGTGGGGAGTACGCAGCGTCCTTTACATCGCACCATGGAGGCGTCACTCCAGGGTCACTGGGGCGCTCCCCTATGGGTACTGCTAGGGGAAAAACTTCCAGCACCGGTGCACATGGCAAGCACGCACACCTATTGTGGAATACACATGAGCAATCACTCAAAGAAGAACTAGACTGAAACCATCAAACAGCTTCAAGTGTATGAGCAACAACTTTAGGTCACTGGTAGGCTTGGCCAGAATCCAAACAACAATCTAGAAACTAGGCTTTGTTTAATATAGCTGTATTTTTTCCTGTATCGTTGTTTTTATGGTTAGAAGATCTTAGTCTTCCAGGAAGAGCAAGAGTCAGGCTAACTCTAACTCTAATAACGTGAGACTTTAAGGCAGGGCCTGAGCGAGTGGGAAAAACTGTGAAAGGTTATTTTGACCTTCTGTTAGATAAGAATGGAATGCAGACTGCAGCAGAAAATTGCTGAGAAAAGTACGATATCAGGACGGAATATGTATAGACAAAATGCAGCTGTTGATCATTACTGTATGTCACAAAAGGTATAAATGCTTGCTCTAATTGTGTATCTGGTGGAGACCTACCTCGGGAGGGGGAATCCCTGTCTGTGCACACTCTCCCCCTTGCAATTGCTTGAGAATAAACACTGCCTCTGACTTGCTGCAACCAACCTAAGAGTGAAGACTCATTATTCTTCCACACTCTTAACGTATGAGATGTTTTGGATCAGACAGAGGAACCTAGTTAGAGCCTTTATCCACCTAAGAAACTTTTACTCAGTCTCTAATGTATTTCTCCTTACAACTATTTTACAGACGGAAAATGAGGCACAGTAGAGCTAAATGACTTGTGCAAAGCACCTGTGCTTGAGGTAGAACTAGACCCCAGCTCTCCCATACTCCAGACTAGGGCCCTAACAATCAGACCATCCATTTCTCTTGGGGCATAGCTTTTCCTGTTCCAGATTAGCATCCAATCCTGCTCCAATCAGGGCTAACAGTATGCATTTGTTTTTAGACATTTTTGGTTTAGACATTTGATGTTTGTGAATAAGAATTCCATATGCTCTATTAATGAATAGCTCCCACCATTTTTCTCATATATAGACTCATGGTTTGATTCATTTTTCTTTTTTTTTTCTTTATTTGTGTGCTGGCTGTATAATACATGTCCTAATAAACATAACGCAAATATGAATACATCATACTGGATCAACACCAAATTAATATTTGGTTTTGTTTTAATTTGCTTCCACATTGTTTGCTTGGGTCCCCAGGGCCTATGAGTGAGATGCAGTTGCATAATGGTTTGAGAGATGAAAATTTGATATTGATATTCCTATATTTATACAGAAGATGCAGGTGTTCTAAAGTACTTATGAAATTGCTTGATTGACTCTCATATAGAAGCCTGTTGATGATAAGTTTAAGCTCTGCAGCTAGGGTGTAAAATGATTATATTAACATTACTAACGGTCATGGATGTCATAAATCTTAAGAGAAAGGATGCATATGTCACATATAATGCATGAAAAAGTTGTTCTTTTATCATGGATAACTTACCATTGTGTAGATACTCTGCTGATCAGCTATTCCATTATTTGAGTAAGTATCTGATGTCTTCTTTTCTTTCAAGAAGGCAGGTGCAAGATGATGCAGGAAGCCTGCCAAGAAAAGATGATAAATTGCTATTTGGTGCTGAGGACCAACGCTTAATATTAATGTAATGCTGCTAGCAATTAAAGCAGCTAGTATAGTAATAAGAAACTGAGAAGAAAATAGTTTCTGATCCCAAGTGTAAGAGGTTCATTTCTTTAATGGTCATCATCTTTAGTACATATAAAATATTTGTTGGGATGTCTGATTGCAAACAAAATGAAACGAATAAAAAACCTATAATGCACAAGCTATTAATATGTTACAGTATGATTAACTGCTATTCCAATGGGAGAGAAATCTTACAAACTGAAGCAAACAATTTTACAACAAAATTAAACAGAAAAATAAGGGGAAAAAATTAAGGGCCATACGCGCACTGGGGAGCAATTATCCACTTGAGTAATCCATCTGACTTCACAATCTAGACTAAAGCAAGAGAGGTCTCAGAAAGAAGAGCTAGAGTTTCCCTATGTACTGTATTCGCCTTTGCAATATTAAACTTAGGTTTCTTTAAACTAACTTCAAAAAGGATCCTGTGCAATTTCAGTATTTTATGTTGGTTCAACAAAGAGTGGCAAATCCAACATGTTGTTCAAAATGTTTAAGTTCAGTATCGTAAGAACCAGAAGCTACAGAGGTGGAGCTGCCAGGCTTTTTGTTTGATCAGCTATAACCACCCATGTCCTAAGAGACTCTGGATCCAGGTGGCTTTCTGAAATTCCATCAATTTTATAAATTGTGTTAAAATTCATTAAACAAATTAAAATAAAAATCCAGAAAACATATAATCAAACTTAAGCCATTGTTAATACTAAGCTAAACTAAAATAATACTATACAACCATCAACTCAATATCAAACCAAGGTCAAATTAAAAAAATGAGCAAGTTAGTCTCAGTGCTGGAATGGAATTAAATCATGAAATTAATTCTAATAATAATCAATCCTTACAGATGCTAAAGGGGATTCCAAGATGGCAGCTGTCCATTTGGTTATAAATCCCAAATGAAGAATATTACAAAAGTCCATTGTATCTGTAACTTGGAGATGGTTAAATGTCTTAATACTGAAACCAAATTATTATCTAATGTCTGAACCACAATCTCAGAGCTAATTATAAAGCTTCCTACTTAGAATTCTATTCTTGGGTGCTGAAATAGCTCCTCCACCCCCTACCCCACATCCAACAAAGAAATAATACAGACTTTAACACAATACTCTCAATAAGCAGAAGTTTAACAACTATTATCTACCTTATGTTACAGGTAATGATTTCAAGTCACCTAGGACTATTAAACATAGACCACACTTTAATCAGTATCTTTATGAGATGATATTTAGGGATTTCTAAACCTGGGAGCTTCCTTATGTGGACTCTATGGGTTTTTACAGACACACACGCACACACTTTCAGACCTTAAACATAAAGAATATAAAGAAGCTGGGATGTTTCCCAGATAATAAAAACAAAAGACAAACAGAAAAAAGAAAAACTAAGACACTAAACTGGGGATTCTCAAACTCTTCAGCTCTCACAGTCTTCTGGACTCTCGTAGAATAGGACCTGGAACTGTGGTCAAGGAGCCAAACAGTGACATTCTGCTGTCACAGTGCTTCTCGCTAGCAGCTCTTCTTTGGGTGCCAGGAGACTGGTCAAAAGCTGGTGTGGCCTGTATGTTTATGTCTTGATATCCTCTGGAATGTTGCTGCCAGACTGGAAAGGCTTCTTGGCTTAAAATCATTATTTCTTTGTTGGATGCAGAGTGGGGGAGGGGCTATTAGTCAGCACCCAACAATAGAACTCCACATAGGAAACTTTATGATTAACTCTCAGGTTGTGGTTCAGACATGTATGGTTTGCTATCTTTGCTCACTTCTTGCAGCACTTCCCTCCAAGGCTATCAGACAAATCAGGTGTGAGGCTAATTTTAAGTGAAGTTCTGTTTGAAGCAGCCATTTTACAAAATATTCAGTGTTTTACATACCACAGATATTGTAAGTCTGTGACGCTCCAAACTTCCAGATGCACAATACCATTTTTGAGGATGTTGGCATGGTCTTATGCAGGTGAATAGGTTGTGAGATGACATTGTGTCACCAGTTTGCAGAAAGTTTGATTCAAAAATCTTATTGGGGTGTGAGGGGGATTGCTAGGGTTCTTTTTCAACAACTAGTCACTCAACATTCATCCATCAGCAAAATTAAAAATAATTTGACTTATGATCAATGTCATCATTCTTCTCACAAACAAGACCATTTACAGCAATCTTTCTATTTTGGAACTGGGCTATGTGTCAAACAGGAATCTTTATCTTGATAGAGAAAGTGACTTTAAGATCTATCAAGATGAAATCTATTTTAGAAATATAATTTTTTAAATTTACATAAGGTCTTTTATTCCTTGATATGCTATGTCTCTCACAGTACACCCAGAGTAATGCAAGTCTTTTAGAATTAATGAGGCAAAGTTGTGTTCTTTTTAATCTTCTTCACAGTTATTTCAGAACTTCAAGCCAGATCATTGAGGCAAAGTAAGGCTGTGAGATGGGAAATTGGCTCAAGATTTAATTGTTGATTTTCCATGTTTTCTATTCTTCTGCAAGTTCTAACCTTTAAAAAATTATTTTTGCAAACGTGGATGACTTCTCAGCTTTATTAATAACGTGTGCAATGTTTATGCCCATGTCTCAATTTATCTTTACTATAACAAATTTCCTCTTTGCAGCTGTGACTTTATGAGGATTATTTTGTTTTATCACACACCGTGGACAATAAGAAACCAAAGCCAGCAAAAAAATTCAAAATACATATCAAGCCAGTGACATAGCAAGACACATTTTAAAGCAGAAACCCTTAGGGAGAAAATAAGAGTGGGAAGAGATGTCAGAGAAGACATGCCACTGTGCTGGCACGTTAAGTTACTGTAATTATCTGGGGCATGTCTAATGTGCACTGAAAACGATAACAACATAGACAAGTTAATTTATCAGTGTAGAGGAAGTGCAATTCTAGTGTTTTTGTGTTACACTCACACAACTCCATAACCTCACTAGGATTGTACAAGTATAACTGAGGGAAGAATCTAGCCCTAAAATAGGTTACCATTTTTTTCAGTTCTCAGTGTTTCAGATTTAAAGAGAGAATTGTAAATATTCTGACATTATAAAAAATAAATGTTCCTTAATATCACTACTGCCTTTGTATTGATAAAGGCACTAATAGCCTCATCCTACAAAGTCTTATTACTAAGTGTAGTGACTACACATGGTGGTTATGAAGTTTCTGTGAGATTGGGCCTTTAATGGGATCATTGGAATGAAGTCATGTTATGAGCCTAAACATGACAGGTAAGCCATGCACTCAGAAAAAAGACACTTCCTCTGCCCTGTCTCTCCACCTCTCACCATTCCTCACCCCTCTCTCTGGCTGGAGGAAAAGGGGAACAACTAGGACACTTTTGCAGCTGCAGGTTTGGCCCCTTGGGGCCCTCAGATTGCTCTAACTCAATGAAAGCAAACTGGCCCTAAAGAGGCTCTACCGCAATTATGGAAGTACAAAGTTGAGATTTATATAAGGTGACCAGAGAGCAAATGTGAAAAATCGGGCTGGGGTGTGGGGTAATAGGAGCCGATACAAGAAAAAGACCCAAAAATCAGGATTGTCCCTATAAAATCGGGACATCTGCTCACCCTAGATTTACACCACTTTAGCACAATGCTCCCTGAGCAGCACTCTCCTCTGCCCCGACCTCGTGCCCAGCATATGGCCCTTTTTCATTTGTCCTTTATTCATTTTCTAATCCATAAGAATACTTTACTTCTCACTTCATGACTACTTAGTACTCTCCGATAAGAGACTTTTCCTTTGGCCTTTAGGAAGTCCACACAAATTATGTCAAATGGTCCTCTTCTATCCATCACTTCACTGACAAGCTCAAAGGATTTGAATAGATAAGAGAGACATGATTTTCTTTTGCCAAAGTCATATCCATACTCTGCTTTCATTTCTCTTTTTTCCTTTTGTGGTATACTTCTGTGATTCTAAATAGCCTCCATATTGAGTCCAAGGTTTTTAATTTCTCTCTCTCTCTCTTTTTTTTGTTTAATGTTTGCATTTAGGGTCTTCTTGATTAGCTTATTCATTTTCATTTAAGTCTCTTTTCTAAAATTTAGTTTGCACAAGGGCAGGGGCAGTTCTAGACATTTCGCCACCCCAAGCACGGCGGCATGCCACAGGTGGTGCTCTGCCAGTCGCCGGTCCCGCAGCTCCGGTGGACCTCCCGCAGGCGTGCCTGTGGAGGGTCCGCTGGTCCTGTGGCTCCACCTGCAGGAGGTCCACCGGAGCCCTGCCTGCTGCTCTACTGGTGACTGGCAGAGCACCCCTCGTGCTTGGCGTGCTGGGGCCTGGAGCTGCCCCTGAACAAGGGGAATGTTCAGGGAGACTGTTAAGCCAGTTTTCCCGCTGCTTTGTGCTGCTAGAGAATTGGGTTCAGGGGGTTTCTTTGGAAAATATACTAGTGACTGGCTTGAACTCATTATTTGCTATAAAGCCTGTTTTAATTTAAATCTCTCCTTACCATTGGCATTTAGGGCTGCAGATCCAATCATATTTTCTATCTTATATGGCAAAATGTCTTCTGAGGCATTGCACCATTCTTCGACATCATTCTGAATACCTTCATCTTGGCCTGTCTTTTCCCAGCTCTGGTGATCCAACAAGGAAAGCCTGATTTCAGCTAGTGATTCATCTTCACTTACACATCCAATGTTCAAAGACGCAGCCCTTTTAGAAAGTTCTGTTGCAACACAAGAAAACATTACTCTTATAAATTACACTGACTACGTCTGAAAGAGGTATGTGAAGCATCTGATTAAAGTGAATTCACTTGAAAAATCACAATAGCATTAGGGAGAAGTAAAACTCTAGGAATAGTCAATGTAATTATGAATAATATCAATTCTGTTCTTGATTCCTAAGATTGAAAGACCAAGAAATGTGATAGAGCACATTCTCAATACACCCTTATATAAAAAGGATATATGAAAATTAAATATCATGAGTCTGATTCTTCATTGCTTTGCACACCTGTGTAGTCATTTGTGATGTACGGGAAGCAGGTGTAAGAAGCTACCAAATCAAAAATCCTCCACTCAATCACAATGATGGCAGCACAAACTGTGGTAAAATTAGCACCACTTCTCACAGGGGTAAGTGATGACCCGAGCTACAAGTCAGGGGAGAATCATCAGGCCCTAGGACTGCTTGAACTATCCTGTTTATTTTACAGATTTATGTTGTTGTTCTTGAATTAAAAAATATGTTACACTTTTGGAAAATATATGAAACATTCATCAACCAACCTCCAGATTATCTACTGTGATCCTAGTCTTCCAGCATCAACATAAATGTATTTCAAACTTAAGTTAGGCTCAGTTAAAATGATTATTGGACCTGATTCTGCATTCATTAAATAAATGGCAAAACTCTTATTGGACTTCAGTGAGAACAGAATCAAGTCTGCTATCTGTATGAGTTAGAGAATAAGGAATGTATTCATCAGCCTGTACTTATCCATCAGTGCATAAGCAGCCTCACTGACATCAGTGAACTACTTCCAAGAGTACAGACTGGGAATTAGATTCTAAGGAGTGAAGTCTTTTTGGTATTTTAACATCAAGATCATGACATCTTGAACCAGAAACATATTGTTACCCTTTTTGAACCTGAGCAGCTACTCCAAGTTCAGGGCCCTGAGGATGTCCTTGTCTATTGATGATAGAATCTGGTATAATTTCTTTGATGCAGCCTTCTTTATTTACAAGGAACATACAAAGTCCTGCTTCTGTGAATGCAAGAGGGGGCCAAAAGCAAAAGGAGCCATTTCTTAGTTAACTTTCGTATGAGTGTATTTGAATATAGGGGCAGAGGGCATATCTTACAGCTGGACAATCTATTAGAAGTTTGGTATGCTGAAGAAGGATAGATTTAATCACATGCTTAAAGTTAATCTTGTGCTTAACTGCTCTGCTGAACTTGGGTCATAAGTTATGAGTAAGGGGAGTCAGGAGCTGTAATTTATGTAAATTCTTTTCACAGACATGATAAATGAGATTAAAAATGTTTTGGTCCATCCTCTGTATTTGTATTTTGTCGTGTAGCAATGAATTTTGTTGGCTACCTGCCTTGTTAAATACAGTATCTGAATTCAAGTGTTCATATTCTGATGCCTTCTTTTAGGGGATTTCATTATTAAGTATTATTATTACAGAACACTGACATCCTTAGAAAAAGCAGAACCATATTTTGGGTAATTCTGAACATATCTGAATATTCTGAGTGCAAAATTCCCAGAAAAGATCTAGATTGTCAGTGCTCTGCTCACATGCTTACCGTACCATGCGTAAGTGCTTTGTTGGACAGGGGTTTAAGTTGTGGTCTCAATTAAAACAAGTATTCTCAGCAATTTGGAAAACCATGCTATATAGGGCCTGATCCAAAGCCCATTAAGTGAGTTATAAGATGCTCATCAATTTCATTGGGCTTTGAATCAGCCCCCTACTTAGATATGTAAATATGGATTTATGAGCCTAACTTTATGCTTGTTGTATCAACCAGGCAAGTTACTAACAACTTCAATAGGACTTTATTTTTACAGTGGAAACCTCTGTACCAAGCTGCTGCTGCACCCTCTGTAGCTCTCACTCAGCTTCCTCAACTCCTCCCCCTACCATCCTGTTTCCTGTCCTTTCAGACTCTCAACAGCCAGTGCTCCCAGTTCTAATAATCACAAGCACATCTAAACACCACAATGTTCTCATTTTAAAAAGTTTTAGCCAAAATTTTTTGTCATAAGCATTTGTAGAGTGCTCTGTACATATATGTTAATACACAAAAGGGGAAAAAATCAGGAATCAGATAGGAAGCCAACCTGAGAGATCTGATAGGTCTTCCTCAGAGGAGTTCCTTTCATTGCGCTGAGACAAAGAGCATCCTGTTCGTGGATTAATTCCTTCAGGTTCATTGAATGCATCTTGTGTAGCACTGCTAAGTTTGGATGTCTGAGATCTGACCTCACATGTAGTATCCGAGCATGCTAAAATATACAGGAAAATGAAAGTATATTAAAGATTTCAAGAAAAGCTTGTTTCATTTCTTTTTAATCAAGACATTTGTTTCACAGAACAATCTTTAAAAAAAAATCAAAGACTTTGGGTCTGAAAGTAGCTGACACTGTCCAAACTGATTCTACAGCCCTTCTGCACACCCAACTCCGGACAATGGCACCAGCTTAACAAATTGCTCCTCCCAAGGGAGGGGAAGTTAGTTTTTCAAAACATACTCTTGGCCTCCTTTCCCAACCTTGACTGGCTCCTTCTCTCGTTTTTGGGCTTGGCGGTGCTCCCATACACAGGCAGCAACAAGTTAGTGGCTTCTGATATGATGACAGGACAAAATAACCTTGCAGTAATCTGTTCCCTTGGGTCATTTTGCATCCTGGCTGGCTGAAGTGACCCCTAGGGAGTGCGTTGCCCTGGGGATTGTTCTCTTCATTGGGCCAGTAACGTATCGTAACATCTTCTTTCCTCCCTTGGAACCACAGAAAGAAATCTGATGTATGTGGCCAGCAGAACAAGGATATAATTTGTCTGGTGGGAAGGACTGGACACCCTTTTTGCTCCAGCACTTACTTCCTCTTGGCCTTCTGCCTATTCCCTAGTCATGGCAATCCCCAATGCTGGGGGCAAAGAAGAGAGCCATATTTCAAAACCAGAGCCATGGATTCTGCACTCCTGCTCTACTGGAGAGAACGTCAGGCCTACTCAAGTGTTGTCTCTATGGGCCTCATCTGTAGCCCAGGGAAGTCAATGGAAAGGCTCCCATTGATTTTAATGGGCTTTGGATCATGTCCTATGTCATTGCTTCTAGTGACTTCTTCAAAGATGATATAAAGCTTAGTACTACTCGAGCTAGTGGAGATCCTTGTTTAGCTCAAGGGGTAGGTGTAAGGACTCAGGAATTAGGTTAGCTGGAGAGAAAGCAAGGCACTTTTAACAGCTGGAATAATTGCTCAGTTTGAATCTGCTCAGGATTCTGGAACCATCTAGTTCATGCTGGACATGCTCAAAGGATTAACATGCGGATTACCATAGTCAACTCCCACAGTAGCAGCTTTACATTCTCCAATTTGCATTGTCCCACATGCTAGTAACATACTATCAGTCCTTACACTTAGGGGCCTGTGCTTTTGGAACAGAAGGTACAGAGGTCTATCTCCACTGACAACCGTGACGTCTATATGGCTAGGGCAAGCAAAATAGTTGACAGCCATGAAGTTTATACAGCCAGTGAATTGTTAGCATGAACATATTATGATGCATCAGCAGGCTGTGAAAAATCTTTGAAGATTTTGTGAGTAGGTCTGCATTAAAAGGGCAGTTGCTTTTATTTTACTGAAGCTAGCCCTATTGAAATTTCAGATGCTCATCATGTAATAATAGCTATTTCTTTCATGGCTATACGGGGGCTGCTGCTATGCGTATTCTGCACTCCTATGAAAAAGGCATTGGTTCCCCCTTCAAATTGTTCAGCTATGAGTGGCTTCAAACAATGAAAGGAAAGCCCTAAAACAGAACATGATGCATGTTGTCCCAAGAAATTTTTGTTCTTCGTGTCCCTTGGCCTAATTATCTTAACTACAAAAATAACCTATAAGTAAATTCTCAGCGCTCCATTTCGTCCTTAGTTGAAAAATGTCAAAGATCTTAAAATCAGATTATCACATGACACCTACTGATTATAGCTGGCACTGGTAGCTACACCTACAGTTAAGATTGCCCAATGCACCGTACTGCAAGATCCTGTTTTCAGTTGCTTACAGCTTTGTCAAATTGTATCAGTTTGGTCTGGAATTCAGTCATTTCCAAGAACAATGGTAAAGGAAAATATGTTGTTTTGTGCATTTAAAGAAAATATTTTGTGACCATTTCATCGAGTTCTAGCACCTCCAAACACTGAAGCAGGGACTTGAAACTTAGAAAGAGGTGGCCTTTTTGTCACAATTGTGTCTTACTATTCCTGTGGAGAAACTGCACAAAATTGGCAAAGTGATAAACCTTTGAAAATGTAAGTTTGCATATGCTCAGTAGAGGCTTGCTAGAGTTTGTCAGCTAAATTGTCTGAACAATCTATCTGTGCTGAGCATGCTCCAGCCCAGGATGGCAGGGGATGGGCAGGACTTTCCCTGCAATTGCTTCTCCACGCATCCGGGGGCCACTTTGGCACCAGGCACCAGAACTGAGAGCATGAAGATGCTCTTTCTTGTAGTCTCAATGCTGCCCCTGCTAGCTCCCAGGTAGCATGGAGGAGGAAGACAACAGCCTACTTCAAAACACAACCCTAATTCATACCCAAAGTAGGTCCATCCTGTTCACTGAATGAGTTACAGGTCCTGTGGAAAAAAAAAGTATGTAATCTTGTAATTAAAGACCTTATCATAATGCATAAACCCAAGGGGGCTGGATTAAGCAAATTTAAAATGCCCTACCTTTGGAGTGCTTGACTTTGCAACCTTAATATTCTTTTAATGTTGTTTTTATGTGTAACATAGGGTCACAGTATATGAGTCATACTCACTGCAGGTAAAATTCATCCTTGGAAAATTTATCTATATAGGTGTGATATTCTTAAAGGGACATATATTTAAAAATATATCCCTACTTCTATTACAAATAACATCTTTGGTTATCAAAACAAAGAATTTTACAAATCTTATTTATACAGAACCTAACTTTGCGGCAAGTTTGACAAGTATTTTTGCATATATGTTATCTCTCTGCACTCTGTTTCTAAATCTGGAACTTATCTTTGGCCATTAATTTTAAAGTCAATTAAAGGTTAAAACACGTTATAAAACCTCCATGCACATCAGCTGAGGGACTTATTTGATAATGGTTGTGTTCTGACACAATTTAAATATATATGATCAGAAATAAAAAGCAATAATATTCTGTATTATCATTACACTGATGGGCTTCATCTAATTATTAGCCAGTACCTGAACAGATTTGAAGTCAAGATTAGCAGAAACATATAGGCAGAGAAGATAAACTGCATGAACTATAGTACTTTTAGGATAACAGAGTTACTAAAAAATGAGACATGTTGCACCTTGTTTTCATGACTTACTTTCAAATGCTGGATTTCCAATATAAATGGAATTAATAAAGGAAGTTACTTAATGGGGACAAAATAGCCAACCATTCCAAGGAATCATTTACTAAAAACTAATCTAAATTCTGTTGGGACTATTCTGTGACTCTGATTCAGGACAGTAGTTAAGCATGTGCTCAACTTTAAGACAGCATTTTAGTTCCTTTTAAGTCATGTTTGGATGTTTTTCTTCAAGATTGGATTTTTTTCTAAACAATATCCTCTACGAATTATTTGGAGGAAATAGCCTGTACTATACAGGAGGTCAGACTAGATGATCGCAATGGTTTCTTCTGGCCTTGGAATCTGTGTTTAAGTGCTATCCTGGATAGGAATGCTTTCCTGAATTGTAGCCTACAGTAGTAAACTGCAACAAGTATCTTGTAACCATTTTCATGATCAAAACCACAAATGAAAAAACAAATGTCATCAAATCAGATGAAGCAAAATGGCTTCTAATATAATAAATGCTCTGTTCATTACATACCATCATGCTAGATACACCTTTTTTCGATCAACACTTAAAAAAATGTTTCAAATGAGTGTACTTATGTATGTTGAGATATTATGACAAAGATTTTCAAAAATGGGTCCCTAAAGTTAATTCTCCAAAATCCATACTTAAGTGACTAAATAATTGGTCTGATTTCCAAAGGTACTGAGCACCCCAGAATTTCCACTGAAGACAATGGCTGCTGCTAGATGCTCGCACTTTTGTAAATCAGCCCATTTATTTAGTCACTTAAGTATGGATTTTGGAGAATTAACTTTAGGGACCCATTTTTGAAAATCTTGGCCTAATCCTTTTAAATCACAATGAACAGGCCAAAAAGAGCAAAATTTAGCCATAAAAATTAAAAGACATAAAATGTCAAATTTGTAAAGCCACAGCAAGCACAAATATATGGGTAACAGAATGAGACAGAAAGCATACTAACATGCATGAGTCCCAATGTTATCTCTGGATCACCAGTGTAACACAGCATTATTATTTGTTATTTGTACTGAGGTAGTGGCTAGCAGACCCCAGCCCCAGTGCACTAGTAATATATAAATATATGTGTAATGTGGCAAGACACCTGTTGTGACAGATTAATAATAATAATGAAGCAAAATCTCTTTGCAAGGGGGAAAAAAGCCATATGAAGCTTTAGATTCAGAATAGCTTCTTACTTAGTCTATAATCACTTTTGATTTAGTGATGGCACTGTTCATTTTAGCCCATATGTTGTTACTAATCTGAAGATGTGGAAATCTAGAACTTTCCTGCTCTAACGAGCAGTGACTGTCTTTTCCAATCAGATATAGCTAGTTCAAGTCATAGATGTGATTATGAAATCCTTTTATTTAGGGCCACGTTTTTTGAATGTATTCTAACTCTTTCTCTATGAACATTATCATTTTTCTGAGTTATAACTGTTGGTTATCATTAACAAAAGGTCAGGAGAGAGGTCTGTGGCACTGCTGTTTGCCTTCACATCTGGATTAGCAACATGTATGTGAAGGACCTTTAGAAAAAGCGAGAGAGTGAGATAGAAAGAAGGAACGGAAGGCATCACCGCACTAAATGAAAAGCAAACAATATACATATCAGCATCCTAAGGAACCATACTACTCTGCTGGGAAAAGCCAAGACAAAAGAATTATCTGACAACAGTTCAAAGCATATTGCACCTGTCAAAATGTCTGTCATCGTCTATAGAAATGCATCATTCTAAAGGAGAAAAGGGAAACTCTAGCAAAGTCACTCAGAAACAACAGACCACTTTGTCTCTTTCCTTCCAGCCAACTCCTCCAACTGAAAGCCATTTAACTCAATGCTAAAGATTGCCTGGAAGGACCAGACAATAGGAAGTTCTCTTTCATTGTCAAGGACAGTTACACTTTGAAGATGATGCTCAAAAGGGGTTAAAATGGGTCAACAAGCAATTGTTGGTCCTAGCCAAGGAAATGTGAACAGAACATTGTTAAAGCCACCAAAAAAAAATCTATCTAAAAGAACACATCTTTTAACTAGAGAAGGTGTGGGAAGCGGGGGGTGAGGGGGGCAAAACATGATACCGATTTAATCACAAAGAGAAATTAAGATAAAAAAACAATAGCACCAATTGATTAATGGGGAGTTTTGGTCTAGGAATTGCGATTGCTAGCTATATGCACCCAAGTTGCAGAAAAGGTGAGAAAAACAGAAGACAAACAACGGGAAAAGAAGAAAAACTAATTATAAACTGACAACATTTTTACCTTGGTGAGATGTGAATCTTCAGGAAAGCCTCATTTCATATTGCATGTTAGTTAACTACATGGAAACAGGATTTCATTAGCATTGTACTTGATTTTATGTATTTACCAATTACTTAATCTAAAAACAAAACAGAAAGCCAGCTCCTTGCCTACATACACACGAACTTTGTTAATATTTTTATAGCTTTAGTGAGGTGAACCTCGATGTTTTTTATTTCAAGCCGATGGAGAAAATAATAAATGCTTCTCACTTAAAGAGGTTTTAAAGGTAACTCATGACTTTAAATCCTAAATTAAATCTTTTGTAAGGCAGAAAAGTAACTTTATGTTATCCCACTTAAAAACAATTATTATTTAGGATTATTTATTGTTATTAATGGAACCCTTGTTCCTCTGCTTCTCTCTTCTGGTCTATTTCTGGCATTTACTTGGAGCATCATGTGTGAATATAGGCATTGATCCTGCAAAAACTTTAGTTCAATGCTACTACTCACTGTAAAGTTACTCACCTGTATCAGTGTTTGCAGCACTGAGGTCTTAGATCGTAAGCTCCTTAGGGAGGAGAACATGCGTGAAATCTTGGCTCCATTGAAGTCAATGGTAAAACTCCCATTGACTTCATTGGGACCCAATGTATTTATATGTTTCTATAAAGAACCTAACACAATTGTCAGTTCTCAAAATGTTCATCACCGTGATAGTTTCACATACATTTTTCATAAAGTAACATTTCTCCTCTTTTACTTCATTTCAGTACTTCAGGCATAATGACAATAAGAATAGAACATACACGTATCTGAATTAGAGGGATATACATTGAAACAGCAGATCAAGCCACCCCAGAGTGTTGGAAAAGTTTGTATACAGGGCTGGATGTGAACTCCTAAGGATGTTGGAGTGTGTGCAAGTATGTAGCCAGATTCTCAGGTAGTGTAAATGGCACTAGCTCCTGAAGGCCATGGTGCTATGTCAATTTCAAGAAGGCAGACTTTAGTAAACTCAGGGAGTTGATAGGTAAGATCCCATGGGCAGCACGTCTAAGAGAAAAAACAGTACAAGATAGCTAGCAGTTTGTCAAAGAGACATTTTTAACAGCACAAGAGCAAAACTATCTCACTGCGCAGGAAAGATACAAAGTATAGCAAGAGACCACGCTGGCTGAACCAAAAGACTTTTAATAATCTGAAACACAAAAAAAGTGTCCTACAAAAAGTGGAAAACCAGTCAAATTATGAAGGATGAATATAAACAAACAACACAAGCATATAGGGACAAAGTTAGAAAGGCCAAGGCACAAAATGATATTATCTAGCTAGAGACATAAAGAGTAACAAGAAAACATTCTACAAATAGAAGCAAAAGACTAAAGATAAGGTAAGGGGGGGAAAAACAATAACAGAAAATGTGGAAATGGCAGAAGTGCTAAATGCCTTTTTTGTTTCAGTTTTCACCAAAAAGGTTAGTAGCGATCAAACATCTAACACAGTGAACGCCAGCATATGTGGGGTAGGATCTGAGGCTAAAATAGGGAAAGAACAAGTTAAAAATTACACTGACAAATCAGATGTATTCAAGTTGGCAGGGCCTGATGAAAAACATCCTAGAATACTCAAGGAGCTGACTGAGGAGATATCTGAGCCATAGCAATTATCTTTGAAAACTCATGGAAGATAGGAGATATTCCAGAGGACTGGAAAAGGGCAAATACAGTGCAAATCTATAAAAAGGGAAATATGGACAACCAGGGGAATTACTGACCCGTCAGCTTAACTTCAGTACCCTGAAAGATAATGGAGCAAATAATCAAGCAATCAATTTGCAAACACTTAGAAGACAATAAGGTGATAAGTAACAGTTAACATGGATTTGTCTAGAACAAATCACATCAAACCAAGCTAATAGCTTTCGTTGACAGGGTAACAAGCCTTGTGGATGGGGGGAAGCAGCAGATGTGGTACATGTTGACTTTATTAAGGCTTTTGATATTGTCTCATGTAACATTTTCATAAACAAACTAGGGAAAGATACCTTAGATGGAGCTACTATAAGTTGAGTGCATAACTGGTTGGAAAACTGTTCCCAGAGAGTACTTATCAGTGATTCAGTCAAATCTGAAGGGCATATTAAGTGACATCCTGCAGCGACTAGTTCTGATCAGTAACTTCCTCAATGATTTAGATAATGGCATAGAGAGTACACTTGTAAAGTTTGCGGACAATACCAAGTTGGGAGGGGTTGCAAGTGCTTTGGATGATAGATTAACATTCAGAATGATCTGTACAAACTGGAGAAATGGTCTGAGGTAAATAGGATGAAATTTAATAAAGACGAATGCAAAGTACTCCACTTAGGAAGTGTCAACTGCACACATACAAAATGGGAAATGACTGCCTAGGAAGGAGTAAAGCAGAAAGGGATCTGGGGGTTATAGATCACAAGCTAAATATGAGTCAACAGTGTTACACTGTTGCAAAAAAAGTGAACATCATTCTGGAATGCATCAATGGCAGTGTTGTAAGCAAGACAAGAGAAGTAATTTTTCTGCTTTATTCTGAGCTGATAAGACCTCAACTGGAGTATTGGGTCCAATTCTGGGCACCACATTTTAGGAAAGATGTGAATATATTGGAGAAAGTCCAGAGGTGAACAATGATAAATTATTAAAAGTCTAAAAAAGTCTATGCAGAAAGATAGAAAAAATTGGGCCAGTTTAATCTGGAGAAGAGAAGACTGAAGGGTGGGGGTGGGGGACACA
The DNA here is from genome assembly GCF_025201925.1 of Gopherus flavomarginatus. Lineage (NCBI taxonomy): Eukaryota > Metazoa > Chordata > Testudines > Testudinidae > Gopherus > Gopherus flavomarginatus. Next base: position 106,601,159 of record NC_066617.1, on the reverse strand, counting down.
TGATAACAGTTTTCAAGTATATAAAAGGTTTTTACAATGAGGAGAGTAAAAAATTGTTCTTCTTAACCTCTGAGGATAAGACAAGAAGCAATGGGCTTAAATTCCAGCAAGGAGGTTTAGGTTGGACATTAGGAACTGTAAGGGTAGTTAAGCACTAGAACAAATTGCCTAGGAAAGTTGTGGAATCTCCATTATTGCAGGTTTTTAATAGGAGGTTAGACAAACACCTGCCAGGAATTATCTAGTTAATATTTAGTCCTACCTTGAATGCAGGGTATTGGACTAGATGACCTATGGTGGTCCCTTCCAGTCCTACACATCTATGATTCTATGATTATATAGTTTACAGCAGCTGAGAATCCAAGCCCTGGTGTTCTGTTTAGGCCATCATAGAGTGATCAGAGTCAGGAAGCTCATGTATATAATGGCCTAACAGAACAACGAATCTGCAAACACTTGAAATTAGGGGAAGTTCAGATTCAAATCTGATTCCAGAACCAAGATTTGCAACTTGGACCCATCTCTAACAAGAGTTATAGGTGGTGACCATAACAATATATAGGATATAGATACTATAGATAAGTTAACCTTACAGCTTTCTCAATATTTTGATTTTTGGGCTGAAATTTGCTGTGTTTGCTTTAAATCAGAGTGAACTTTTCCTGAAAGATTAATCAAAAATGGTAGCAACACTGCCAAATATTTGCAAGGCTATTTTTTAGTTAAGAAATACTTACTGACTTTTTTTGACCTGTTCTATCATCTCAGTAGAAGCCACTTGAAACATAAAACTTAGCAGGGACATAGATCTGCTTTTCCTAGGTTTGATGACAATTCACTTTTATTTGGCCAAGTTATTTTCTTCACAAACATGAACCAGATTGTTTTAATTGTTTAATAATAATGATCTCCCAATGTTACACTGGCACTGAGCAGATCTACATATAAAAAGTGAGTGAAAAGTTCCACTGAACATGCCTCGTATACTGCACACTCTTCAAGTGCTGCTCTGAATATAGAATTCTTTATTTCTTCAGGGACTTTTTATGGCAATATTCACTATAGGATCTGAATACTTCACAAACATTCATTAATCCATCTTCATAACATCCTTGTGAGATAGAGTGACATTTTCATCTCCATTTTACAGATGATGAACTGAGGCATAGAAAGATTAAGGTAAAAAATATTCATGGATTTGTGGATGCCCAATCTGAGATGTCTACAGCTTGATTTTTCAGACTATATACTATTTTATAGCACATTCAAAACATGCCTCTCACAGATTTCAGTTGCAGCTGTGAGTGCTCAACATGTCTGCAAACCAGACCCAAGGGTCTCAAGCTGGGCACCCAGAAAATAAAGAACCCACCATTAATGACCACCTGTATAAAATCTGGCTTTTGTGATATGCCCTGCATCATACAGGAACTCTTTGGCAGTGGCAGGAATAGAAGCCACTTCTCCAGGGCGGCATTCAACTACATTAACCCTGAGACTTGTCCTGTCTCTTCCTACAGTCCTCTACCTCATTCTCCCTACTTCTGCAATAAATGAGGCTGGGGTTCTGCAGACCACAGCTTCTTTCACTTCACAGACTTCACTCATTCCCGGAACACAGTTTCCCCGGAGGACTGAATGAAGAGGGGGCCTGTGGAAAAACAGTACATGATCATATAATAAAAGACTATACCATAATACATGAATAGAAGGGGGCTGAATTAAGATTGTACAGACTATAATTCTGGCATTTCCTAAATTTTAAATGCACAATTTTTGTAACCTTAACATTCTTTCAATTTAGTTTTTTGGCTGTAATAACATAGACACTGGTTAAAAAAGCAAACAAAAGAACAGAAATGTCATTATGTGGAATCATATTGACTCAACCCTGCATTATCAGCAGGGTTGGAACAATCAGATCCATAGCACAGGCCTCTACTGCTTGAGCTATCAGGGTAGCCAGTAGAAGTAGTAGATTGCAAGCTTCTGTGTGGATCAGCCACCAGAGGGAAATGAGAAACATTTTACCGGTGGGTTTCAAAAGTACATGCTGACAGCAGAGGAATGTTGAACCTTGGGAATCCTAGATTCATTTCTATTTTCTTAGAGGTGAGTGTTCTAGTGTTTACTAACCTCTCTTCACTTCTCTCTCCATTTAGTTCTCCTATCCCCACCAGCCTCTTCCTGTCCTAATCTTCTTCCATAGACAACCCTGTCCCTGTCCCAACCCTCCTCTTTCTCTTGTCTCAGCCTCGCCTTGCCCTAAGCTCCTCATCCCTCTGCATTCCAGTCAGGCTATTTCCTTCTCCTTCATGGAGTCTGTGTATCAGCAGTGGGGGCACTTAGCCCACAGGACACACAGTCTCCCTGCTTTTAGTTTTAGTGGCTGGTGCAATAGTGGCCTTTGGCAGCCAAAAGGCACCACTGTAGGGAAAGTTTTGCTCATCCCTGGAGCTCCTGGGATGGAGCATGCTCAGTCACTGTGTCAGGACAGCACATGCACAGCCTCATCAGCACACAGACACTGCGTAGGGATGTATTGTGCTCAGTGAGATGGAATCCCTGGAGAATTTAGATGATGAAGTCTAACAAACCTCTACTGAATGTATGGAAAGTGTGGTTTTCATGGTTTATAATTTGTCAAAAGTTGGGCATATTTTCATGAGACTAGCAAAGGGCATTTTCTTGATACCAGAGTGACACCCTCTGCCAAATTTCATATCCATGCTCCAAAGTAGAAACACTAGAACTTCTCAGTGCAACACCTGTATGGATTTTTAACAAAGGCAAAACAACAAATTTTGTTCTCTCCTTCTGTTCTCAGAAACTGCCAGAACATATTTGCTGAAACTTTTCAAAAAATTCAGCCTGAGGCAGACACCCAGAAGGAAAATTTCAGCCTTAATGGTTAAAACTTGGCTAAGTTATAAGCAACTGAAAAGAGGGTTTTAAAATGGAAAGTGTTAGGCAACCTTAACTATAGACATTGCTACCAGCACCGTAACCAGCATAAACTGAAAATATACTGACATGTACAAATACTACATTTCCTAATAATTTTTAAATGCATTAAGTTGTGGTTAGCAATTAGATATTGCTGTGATTGCTAGAGCTGTTTGAATATTGCAAAAATTTTGAGCCAACTTTTCTGTTGGTGTAAATCCATTGAAGACAAGCAAGGAATTCAGCTCATTGTTTGCAAAAATTCGTTTGAAATATTAGTGGCTATTCACTTTGACCATGGTCATGCCCCACTTTCATTCACTATCCATATATAAGTCTGCACAAATGTGAGGAAGGACAGCCATGCTCCAATGAATACCTATATTCACATACGAATAAGTGCACGAGCATGAATAATGAATAGCTAAGAATCAGAGTGAACAATTCATAGACAATGCAGACTGAAGTTTGTTTGCGCAAACTATTAGAATACTTTTCAGTAATGAATAAATTCATAAAAATCACAAGTCTGTGCATGAATGACTCATGAAAAGAAATGTTAAATTCATCTGACAACTTATCTGCAATAAATCATTTAACCAGCTATAGTGATTGTGCACTTTATAAATATCTCAACAGAATTTTTTTTAAAAGTGTTTACATAAACGTGGGCTCTGTTAGAAGCAGAGTTTTTAGTACTGTTGCTATATCAGGGTTCCCCCCCAAACCACCATAATGAATCAATTTCTGGTGTGACCTCACAGTCATATCTGCTACCTTACTGACCAAAGTTTGTTTATTACTATTAGCATGGCAGAACCAATACAGCTGGGAGATTAAGCAAGCTTCATCCTGTTTCATGAATCAACAAAATGGCTAGATAAATTCTAATTTCAGACTCTCTATAAAGAGGATAATCTAATAGGCAATGAAAACATAGCTTGACTTGCAAATCTCAGTCCAAGTTAGCTGGTAACTCACTCCAGAATGCTGGTAAAATAGAGCCGGAGACATACCATTCTCCCCCAAGGTGTTCAGTCACAAATTTAATTAAACACTTTGTTTTTTTAATGAGCATCATCAGCATGGAAGCATGTCCTCTGGAATGGTGGCCGAAGCATGAAGGGGCATTGAATGTTTAGCATATCTGGCACATAAATACCTTGCAATGCCGGCTACAAAAATCCCATGTAAACGCCTGTTCTCACTTTCTGATGACATTGTAAATAAGAAGTGGGCAGCATTATCTCTTGTAAATGTAAACAAACTTTGTTTGTCTGAGTGATTGGCTAAACAAGAAATAGGACTGCATTGACTTGGAGGCTCTAAAGTTTTGCATTGTTTTGTTTTTGAGTGCAGTTTTGTAACCAAAAAAAAAAAAATCAACATTTGTAAGTTGCACTTTCACGATAAAGCTATTGCACTACAGTACTTGTATGAGGTAAACTGAAAAATACTGTTTCTTTTGTTTGTCATTTTACAGTGCAAATATTTGTAATTAAAAATAATAATATAAAGTGAAATCAATATATTTGAAAATGTGGAAAAACATCCAAAAATATTTAATACATTTCCATTGGTAGTCTATTGTTTAACAGTGCAATTAAAACTGTGATTAATCGCAATTAATTTTTTTGAGTTAATCATGTCAGCTAACTGCAGTTAATCAACAGCCCTAATATATATATATATATATTCAAGTCAGCAGGTGATTTTAAAGCAGTTAGACTAACCCCCCCCTTAAAGAGAAAGTGATGCTCAACCTTAAGTATAGAAGATCTGGTATGCCGTTATAATCTTCATGATGAAAATGAACAGTTTCACACAATTATATTTGAACTATTTCCCGTTGGTTGCAGATATGATAGAAGAACTATTAGCTTATTTCCCAGTCCTCTAAATGTTCTGTCTCTCTTTCTCCTGGTCTTGCAATTGGCCTGCATGTTTTGAATTACTGGGAGACAGACCACTTTTCATATCTTTTACATGTCTCTTCCCTATACATTAGGCATGGTCTTGTCACTATCATCAAATTCAACTGGACTTTTACCTGAGTACAAATATTAATGTGTGGTCTATTATTTCGGCTGTAGAGGAGCAGACAAAGTACAGCTCCAAGTTTCTTTGACAAACTGACTGGACTACAAAACCTACTAGTAGTTCTTTCCAATCCAAATAACTTTATTATTAATTTGTAACCAAAACAGATGCTGCTTTCTATTCTGATTAACTAGGATGTCCAAGAGTGTGTGTCATTTCCCCTGTATATATAAGGCGCCAAAGGAAAATTAAGGACAATTTTAAACCAGATATACAGCTTAATCTGTATATGCACCTGAGACTACACAATAGGCACGTTTTATAAATCTAACATGAGGTACTGAGATGAACTTCTAAGAAGAGCAAGCATCTTTATCAGAATGACTTTGACTACTGGTGTTATCTTCAATGTGGATCACATTGTCCTTGCCTGATATTCTGAAAAGAAGTAACTGAAGATGATTTTCTAAATGGAAACTTGCAAGAAATTTTGACCAAATGTCAAATTTTGATGAAAGAAGGTCAAGATTTTCAAGAAAAAATAATCCATTCTCCCCCGCCCCCTCTTTTTCAACTTGCTCTTGAAGTAACTGAGTCACAGTGGAGATGGAAAAACACATGGATGCTACTGGTGCTCTTGTTCAAGCAATGGTGCAACAAGCCAAGAGAGACTTAGGGTACGCTAATCAATGCCCGTACTCCACCTCGGCAAGAGGAGTAAGTAGCATCGACAGGGGAGCTGCGGCAGTCGACTTGCAGCCGTGAGGACGACCAGGTAGGTCGAACTAAGATATTTTGACTTCAGCTACACGAATAGCGTAGCTGAAGTTGCATATCTTAATTTGAACCCCGCCCCGCTAGTGTAGCCCAGGCCTAAAGATAACAAAATCATAGAAATGTAAGACTGAAATTAAAGAGACCTCAACTGGTCACCTATTCCAGCCCCCTCTCCTGCCATGCTGAGACAGGTTTCTGTATATCTAGGCAATCCCTGACAGATTTTTGTCTAACCTGTTCTTAAAAACCTTCAATGACAAGGATTCCCCAGCTAGAAAGAGAAAGGAAAATCCCGATGGTTATATAGCCAGGGATACATTTAGCACGAGGCCTCTAACTATTTGAACTGTGGGATCAGATGTAAATTGTAGTTAGATTATTATTTGTATTGCTTCAGCATCTAGAAGTCACAACTGAGATCGGGGGCCCATTGTGTCAGCACTATATAAATGCATAATAAGAGGCAGTCTCTGTCTCAAAGAATTTACACTCTATACAGACAAGGGTGGGAAGGAAAACAGACACACAGAGGCTTGTCAAAGATAGAAGACGAGCAGAACTGGGAAGAGAACCTAGGTTTCCTGTATCAGAGTCCAGGGCTTAAGTCACTGGACCATGATATCATCTACACCTATAAATATTTGCACACATAGTTATAGTGCAACTTGAGCACACACGCCAAAGAGGATTATTTTTAAAAATCAAGTCCTAAAGGTACAGTAGGAACTCATTAGTAGGAACTAATCTAAAAAGGCAGCAGCAAACTGTCTGCAGAATTTCATGAGATCCCATGGAAACCATATGTCTCCCATATTTTAAAAGTGATGGCACTGTACTTTGGATACTATGGTTAATAGTCAGTGTTTTTTAACCTGCTGACTAGTCGCATTTCAAAGAGGAATAGATCAAAGTGCATTAACTGTTAATATGCGTCAGCAGGGTCCATGTGAACAATTCGTGCACAGCAGATTCACACCCTAGCTCGGTGAGAACTAATTGTGATTTTGCAAACTAATTTTTTGTGATATTGCAGTGTGCATTTTGATAGGCATATCTGACTCAGAAAACACATAAATGTGTTGGTGGATGTACTAAACATATTTGTTTTGTTTGGCTTTAATGTATTTTGGCATCATTAATGTAATGCAGAGGTGGCCAAACCGTGGCTTGTGAGCTGCATGCAGCTCTTTTACAGTTTAAGTGTGGGTCATGGAGCCCCCCCACCTCCATCCCATTCTCCACCTACGAGACTGGGGAGGCGGGGTGCTCAGGGCTTCTGCCCTGTGGCAGGTTGGTGAGATTAAGGGAGGGGAGTCTTGAGCCTTCAGCCCCATGGGAGGTGTCTGCTGGAGCTCGGGGCTTCAGAAGGAGTGAGGCTAAAGCCCTGAGACCTGGCTGGTGCACCCCACAGGGCTGAAACCCCAAGCCCTCACTGACACTCCCTGTAGGGCTGAAGCCCCAAGCCATGACAGGCTTGCCCAGCAGGGCTGAAGCCCCGGCTGGCACACTCAGCTCTCCAACTTCTGAAGATTATCGTATGTAGCTCAGAGGGTGAGTAAGTTTGGCTGTCCCAATGTAATGCATTAGAAAATTATTTTTTCCACTTTAATTTATAGAAATGTACCAACAGCAGCATTCATATGGTGGGTTAGGGAATCCTGTCTCTCCCATTACTTTCAGCAATAATGGTCCTTCCTTTATCAGGTTTTTTCCTTTATATTCTGTGAAAACTGGAAGGTACAGAAGGATTGAAATTATTAATTATTATTATTATTAAATTAAAATTCGAAAATATTTTGTGAAGCTGGCAGAAATCTTGAGAAATGTCTAAAATTTTTATGAAAACATAGAATTTCTCCATGTTCTCTGATTCCTAATCTCTGTCACTTACAATCACATTGTGAATTTTCAAATGTTAGGAATAATTTTAAATAATCTCCCCCTCCCACCCCGAGGGTTTTGGTAGCATACTAAGAAAAGAAAAGAAAAAGTGCAACTGGAGTTAGAAACAGGACTATTTTATGTACATTTCTCAACAGATATTCTCCCTCTGTGTAATCCTGTCACAATAGTTTAAGTACAAAAATAAGTTTTTTAAGAGTTCTTACTTCTATCAGCTTTGCAGAGCTAATAGCTGCACTGCATCGTTAAATGGGGGGAAGGGAGGCTGTTGTCCAGCTTGCTGAAGGAGAAGGACAGTGTTACAGGTGGGAGCAGGGAGAGGTGCTCAGAAGCTGCTGCAGAAGGGAATGGGTAGCATGGGGATGCTGACATATCCCTTGAGACCGGAAGGGCTGAGGAGTTTAAAAGGGGTAAGCCTGGCTGGGACAACCCCTTTTGCCCAGGAGCAGGGGCAGCAGCACCCACCCCCCTCCCCTTGGTGTGGCAAAATACCAGGTTTGGTCAGGACCTGCTGTGAGCATCACACTAGCTGCTCCTTTTTAGGGGGGCTGGGAAGGAATTTTTCCCTCACCATCTAATTGGCCTAGGTGGACTGTGTGGGGGTGGGGGGGTTCGCCTTCCCCACAGCAGGTTCAGGGAGGGCCTTGTTATGTTGAGTAGGGAAGGGAGTTAAGCTATGATATCACAACTCATTCAGTAAGCGTGGGACGGCTGTCCAGTGCAGGGACTCCATAGGAAGGATATACGGTGACCAGATAAATGGCTTGGTAAAGGACTTAAAAGAGCAGAATATGTGGGTACAGGGTTCCTATGACAAATATGGCAGCGAGTCAACCCCCTTTCTTATAGCCCACTTTAACCCTTATTCGAAGGGGGGATGATAAAGTCCCAGCAATGTATTGGCTGGGGGACCTGGACAGAAAACGTGGGGGCTGGCGTAAGCTCTCCCCTTCCCAGGTATATATTGAATGAGCATGGTGTACCTGCACTGTACACTTTTATCTGCCAAGTAGTCCCAGACATCTAATAATATAGTTGCAGCCTGATTAAAACATATGTAGGGTTTTCTGTCCCTCTTTCCATATATCCGGACAATGCTGGCTCTTTTCTGGCTCACCCATCAACAAAACAGTTAACTAAGTACTGATTGCAGAACCTTAATTACTGGTGGTAATGCATTAGCCAAGGAGAACACTGCTTGACTTCGAGACTGCAGGTTACATTTGGAAGGTGACGGTTAGAAAAAATCATCCTTTTATTCATCTTGATATGGAACATTCAGAGGCAAACCTGGAATTCTAGAGTAATTTTGAAGTGTTAGTCTGTACTTTAAATTTGACACCTTTTCCTGCTTTAATAACTGATTGAAAGATATGCTGTTATTTTTCAATATATAAGAAAAATGCACTGATGACACTCATTTTTCTTTCCAAGAAAAAGGATATGACATTCAATCTTGCACACCATGTCATATCAACTCACAGTTACTGGAAGCCATTGTTTCCTTAGGAAACCATGGCAACCAGCATTTACAGTATGTACCTCCTGCTGAAACAATTGCCATAGCTCAAGGCCTAAGAATAGTGCATGGATGTGCAGTGACATTTTTTAAATGTGGACTACATAGGACAATGAACACCAGCAAAAATCAGCTGAACTATAGTGCAGAATATTAGAGGCTTAAATGTATCAGTGCCAACATCTAGAATGATGCACTGCAATACAGTTGCAGTGACTTAAATTTTGTTTTGGGCCTCGTATTGTTGTTCCCTGATAACACAGAAGGTAGCCTGTCTATATACCATATAATATATATTACTACTGTAGCCATAAAACATGTCAAAATGCAACCTCCATTGCCAGATAGAAACAATCTGACTTTCTATGAATGAATCACAGCCTAGAAGTAAAAGCAGCAAAGAATCCTGTGGCACCTTATAGACTAACAGACGTTTTGGAGCATGAGCTTTCGTGGGTGAATACCCACTTCCTGACATGCATCTGAGAAAGAGGGTATTCACCCACGAAAACTCATGCTCCAAAACGTCTGTTAGTCTATAAGGTGCCACAGGATTCTTTGCTGCTTTTACAGATCCAGACTAACACGGCTACCCCTCTGATACTTGACAGCCTAGAAGTAAGTGACTACTTACAATATCAAGTAACTTAAGCACCATACTGGACTTAGACATGCACATGTAAGTCTTTTCACTTTCCCCCAAATATCAAGATCCCAACAGATCAAAAAAAACAAATCAAATACATCTCATAAATGTTCTCCATAGTGCTAGGTTGGTTTATTAGAGGCTGCTGTATCCTACAAATGGTGATATTACCTACAAATTAAACTACTGTTTAAAGACATCTGAGTTTGTTGCTATTACATACTACATGGCATATAATGAATTGTAGTGAGTCTCCTATTAATTAGAGTTTCTTTCACCATAAATTGTCATCAGGGTTTAGATTCAAGGATTTTAAGGCCAGTAAGGACCATTGCAATCATTTTTGACCACAGTGATCATTGTTTCTCAGTGCATAAAGCAGAAGGCTTTAGACTTAATTTAATTATGAGTTATGTAATAACACACAGAGGAAACTCACTGAAATAACATCTAATTGACTTCAGTATTTCATTTCCTTCACTTCATTCCTGCATCATTAACATTTGATCATACTGTATTTTGTGGAATTTAGTTTCATTTAAAACAGTAACCTTCAAAATGAAGATGATTATTTAAAAAAAGAAACATTTAAGCTAAAAGATGGGAGCTCTCCTTTGCAAAAGAAAAAGGCTTTATATTATATTTAAAAAAAAACCATTTTGCAAAGTGGCACGCGATACACCAGATTCCTATTGTGAAGCTCAAATTCTTCACAACACTGGGAGACATCACAGAACAAAAAAATACTATTAGAGCTGTTTCAAAAGGAACATTTTTGGCTAGGATAGACACTTTTGACATTATTTATTAGGTTTAAAAATGCTTCACAAAAGCCTAACAATGGTCCTGTGGAAACCACTACATCTGAGGCACTTTCTGTTGTTATGTGCAGGCATTGATTTGAAGATGGCCAGCATTCGTGGAACAATTCCCTCACAGCAGTCAATGCAAGTGAGCATTCACACACATACAAGCAAAAGCCTGTGAACAAACCATATGGAAACAGGGAAAAAAATAAACATTTATTAACCTCTTTGTGGGGAGATCGGTGGAAGAACAGGCCAGTGGTGCAGGAGACGGTCATGCCAAATTTCTACGAAAGAAGGTGTTTGCCCTGAGCATTTTTTCACAGAATATGATGAAGCTTGGAGAATGTTTGCAGTGCCATGGTAACTGGAACTGTTCAAACTGGGGCTCAGAAAGCCACTGCAGTAACCACTTGCCACCAGTAGAGAGCTTGTATGCAGAATGGGTTGGTAGGAAGTTTGGCTACTGCTTCTGGTTGCTTCAAGTTCTGTGTCTGAGGAAGCCATTGCAGACATGGAAAAAGAGAAAGAGTGAATCTGAGAAAGTTTTCTAGAAAAATCTGTAAAATAGATATTTGTTAAGTATCTGTGCAAATAGATACAGAAACACACTGCTATTTTCTGGGTGCATATGTATTTTATATAACTCTCACTATATATACATAAAATATATAGAGAACAAATTTTATCAGCAAGGGGCACATCACTCATGAGTAAGGCTATGTTTAGTCACAGGTATTTTTAGTAAAAGTCATGGATAGGTCATGTGCAGTAAACAAAAATTCACCTCCTGTTGCCTGTCCATGACATGTACTATATACCCCTGATTAAATCTTGGGGGGAGGCAGCCTGAGGTGTGCCGTGAGTGCTCAGGGGAGTGGCCCAGGGGTGCCACAAATGCTCTGGGGGGAGCAGCCCAGGACCCCCACTGGTGCTGAGGGGTGAGGGGTTGGCAGGGTTGGCAGGCTCCTTACCCTAACCAGGCTCCGTGTGGCTCCCTGGAAATAGCCATATGTGTCCCTCCCTCAGCTCCTAAGCAGTCTGCACGCTGCCTCCGCCCCAAGCATTGGCTCCACAGCTCCCATTGGCTGGAAACCATGGCCAATGGGAGCTGCGGGGGTGGTGCCTGCAGGCGGAGGCAGTGCGTGGTCTCCACCTAGGATCTGAGGGAAGTGGATGTCACCGCTTCCTGGGAGCCCCCTGAGGTAAGCACCACCAGAGCCCTCACCCCCTCCTGTGCCCCAGTCCTGAGCCCCCTCCCACACCCAAACTCCTGCTACTGCTGGCGGGGAGAGGCTGCGGAACGAGACTGCCCCAGCAGTGGCCGGTGTGGCTGGCCCAGGGGCTTCCCGAACTGCACCGGCTGCCCCTGGGTCAGCCACACCGGACACTGCAAGTCACGGAGGTCCCAGAAAGTCACAAAATCCATGACTTCAGTGACCTCCGTGACAAACCTGCAGCCTTACTCATGAGTGACAAAGACACAAATGATCTCTGCAAGTCATCCCAAGTGAGTGCTGCTAAAGTCTTTGTACCATGTGAGCACTAAAATGGTTTATCCATCCTCAGAAAGGTTTGAAACACCATCCCCCTTAGATTGGATATGTTAATCAGTGACCCAGTGGGAATAAGCATCCTTCACTGGGAGTCAGGGTTGCAGAATCAAGCCATTTATTTTTGCAGTTTGATTTCTTTTCCTTGTCATTATCCCTAACATACAGAAAACATCAGTGTTCTTAAGAATTGAATTTGATTCCTCATCAAGTTTCAAAGACAGGAGCGTTTAGCACTCCAAAGTTCTCTTGGCGGGGTGGAGGGGGGAATAGAGGAGTGGAAAATAAAAGAAGTTCAATATTGTAGTATTTAATTTGCAACAGAAAATATGGTGACTCTTCAAGTGGTTTTGGAAGCATGTTACACAGGCTAGTTGATTCAAACATTTCCTAATATATCATCTATCCACCTACAGTACTAGTCCCTGTCTTGCTGAAGATTAGGCTAAAGGTAAAATGGAGTAAATGAATACTGGTAGAAAAATATGATAGAGACAGGAATTTATATAGTACATACCTGACCAGTCAGTTTCTCTCTCAAAGCTGACCAGTGTCTGGTTGCTCTTTATACTTGAAGTCAGCCTACTGAAATCTGAGGGAGTGTGTTCTGTTTCAGAAAGTAATGGAGAAACACTGTTCCGAAGCTTGTCTAACTCATCTAACTCTGTATCTTTGTCAATTTCTGTGTTAGTCCATAAGAGCTCAGGTTCTTTTTTCTTTTCTTCTGATCCAATAGTCTGTGTTAAAGGGGTCTCCTGGTTTCTAACTGATGGAGTAGGTGTGTGGACGATTGCTTCAGCCAGATCTTCCTTGCTCGAAGCCAAACTTGGTGGAGGTAATTTTGGAACTTTATATTCATGGTGAATGGGTATATTTGTTTGCACAACCTGTTTCTGTCCTCTTCTAAAACAAACTGAAATGGAGAAAAAATAAGTTAAAATACATACATTAGTATTACATTTATCAAGCTGCAGCAGAATTAAGCCAGATGGATAATTAACTGTTTCTACAGGGTTACCAACTCTCTTGCTATTTGGTGATTTTCTTAAAGCCACAGATACTGGAATCAGGCTGCTACCTGAGAATCTCAGATTTCATTTTAAATAAAAAGTATGTTTCTAGCTCTTGCAGTTGTGGAGAAAACCCTCAGAACATGAATCTTGAACTCTCTAACACCAGAAGGCAAATAAAAAGAACACAAAATGTATTATTTTGAAATTTTTTCATTATTTTTAAGCCAAGCTCATGATTTTGGGTGGGGCCTGTCCTGACTCATGATATCTTAATGCTTGGAGTTGGCCATACTCTGTACTTTGATTCTGAGGATCAAATTTTCAAACATGGCCTCTAAATTTGTGATGCCAATTTTCAGCATGCAATCAAGTTGCATACACCAAATCCTGTGTGTGTGTGCACCAAGAGCACCTGCATACATAAATCAAGCAGTTGGGTTTCTAGCTGTCTTGGGTTTTTGCATGGTTACAGGTTGTTTTTAATTTTTCACATGAATTTGGTTGTTACTGACTTGACCAAAAGCCCAAAGAATTTAATTAGAGTCTTTCCATCGACTTTAACAGGCACTGGATCATGCCCTAAGTGAGACACTGAATTGACAGCACAGAAAACTGCAGTCTTTATCCAGAAGCTCAGTACAACCCAGCCAATGGCAATGTAAGTTTTCCCACACTGCCTCAACACTGAGTTGGAGGAAAACCCCCCGCAGTCACAATCTTTAATAGATTAAATATACCTACCTAATTTTAATATGGCAGTACCATAATTACAATACTTAGGAAAAAACAATAAGTCATAAATATTCCTGCTTATATTTAGAACTGTAAAAATTTAATATTTTCTTGATGCATTCAAAAGTTATGAATTTTATAACCCCGATACAGCAATGTATTTATACATGTACTTAAGTACCTCATTGAATCAGGGCCTAAAGCATTTAAACATGTGCTTAAAGTTAAACATGTGCTTAAACATGTCCATTCCTACTCGGGACAGCACTTAGACCAGGGGTAGGCAAAATACAGCCCATCTAACATTTCTGTCCGGCCCGCCATGACTCCAGAGGCGCAGCGGGGCACTCAGGCAGGCTGCATGCATGCTGTGGCCCCACGCCACTTCTGGAAGCGGACAGCTGCTGCTCGCATGTCTCTGCACGCCCCTTGGGGGGAGGGGGACAGCAGGTCTCTGTGCGCTGCCCCCACCCACAGCACTGTCCTCACAACTCTCATTGGCCTGAAACTGGCTAGTAGCGCTTTGGGAGCTGTGCTTATGGGCACAGACAGAAATGTGGGCGCCTGGAGGCTGAATTTGAACAGCCAAAGACCAGGGCTATTACAGCGGCGCAGCGTGGGGCCATAAGGATCAGGGATGCCTTAAGGCAGCAATCTGAAGCTGAAAGCCACTAATATTTGTTGCTATGCTTGAGAGTGCAGTGCTTGTAATGCCAGGAGGTGATTGTGAATGGTGCAGATGATGCACTATGAAGGTTTAACAAAATTGCCTGTTGCTTTGCAGGGCTCTGTTTGCTTTCAGTTAATGGAATAAAGATTGCTTTCAAACCAAAACAACTCTTTTATTAAAAAACAACAACTGGAGGAGAGAGACAAACAAAAAAAATATCAGCACTGTGGGGGATGGGGGAAGGGCAGGTCCCAGGAGGAGGTGGCATCCTGGGACAATTAAAGATTTGTGTATGTCCGGGTATCATATCCAACCTTCTCCTTTGGAGTACAATGCAGTGGGTACTGTACTTCAGCAGGGTTAAACTGCAGAGGGATGGGTGTTGAGTGCAGTGGGTATTGGGAGTCCACAGGGCCGGATTGTGATGGGGCAGGAGTGAAATGCAGCGAGTACAGACTGGAGCCAAGAGGTTGATAAGAGTGTGTTGGCAGTGTCTGGGGGGCACATGGGAGAGTTTTGCGACAGCGGCTGTAGGGGAGGGCGAGTGTGGAGCTGCTCAGTTTGCAGTGCTTGTAGCACCTGGAGCATGTCCACTTGCCACTCCATAACTTTTAAGAACCACTCCTTGGCTTCCTTCTGGCGCATTGCGTTCTCCTTTCGGTCCCTTTTCTCACTGTCACGGCACTCCTTCAATTCGTTTTTCCACAGAGCGCCTCATAATCTCACGCAGAAAGTCCTCTTTAGTTCTTCAATGCTGCTTTCTAATTCTGTGCAACCATTCAGCCGGCGATAACCAAGAAGGAGGCTGGACTCCCAAGGTCATATCTCTGAGTGCTCATTATGGACGATATCTTTCTGCTGAGGGTGAGCAGTGAATTAAGGGAGGGTCTTCTCCAAGACTACAGCTTTCACCCTGGCCCTTAGGTGGCTCACTTGTGTGCAGCAATGGTCCCCGCCAAGTGATGGCAGAGTGGCATGGGAAAGTTACCCTTAATGGGGCAAGAAACAAAGCAGCTCTGTGAAGAACCTGTGGCAGCAGACTACCCAGTATCTCTATGAGAGTTTCGTGGAGCTCTCTGGGGCAGATTCCCGTGAAGTGACGGAATCAACACCCTGTTCCGTTTCTCAGACTAGGCATGTGGCAGTACGCGCATCATACTGACACAAGCCTGCTTTCTGCAACCCTCCTGCCCCCAGCAACTTGCTTCAGTGATTCCCAAAATCAAAGCCACTTACCAGGGGTCTCCTGTCCTGTTTGCGCTTTGCCAAGCTCTGACAGCTGTGATTGGTTAGCCTTCTCCGGGGTAGGAAAGAGCTCCTGGCTGCATGCATCTCTGACCTCTGAGTTGTCCTCTGCCTCTGGGTCTGCCTCCTCCTTCACATTGTCATCCAATATTTCCTTCTTCTAGCTCTGTCCATTCTCAACTGGCACATGAGCCACCAAAGTATCCACCATGATCTTCGCAATGGAGGTGGGGTCACCGCCTAGTATTGCATCCAGATTTTTGTAGAACCAGCAGCTCGTGGATGCAGCATCGGAGCGGCAGTTTGCCTCCCGTGCCTTGTGGTAGACGTTCTGCAGCTCCTTCACTTTGACCCTGCACTGCAGTGTGTCCCAGTCATGGCCTCTTTCTGTCATTTATCGTGAAATCTGTCTGTAGGTATCATCATTCCTACGGCTGGAACGCAGCTGGGACTGGACAGCCTCCTCTCCCCAAATGCTGATGAGGTCCAGCAACTCAGCGTTGCTCCAAGTGGGGGATCGCCTGGTGCATGGAGCAGGCATGACCACCTGGAAAGATGCGCTGAGACCACTGCACGCGTCATCAAGCAAACAGGAAGGGGACTTCCAAAATTCCCAAGGAATTTAAGGGGTGGGGCTCACGGTTGGTCACCTGAGGTCAGGGCAGCAGAGCCACTAAGTGGCTTGGTAGTGTGTACATTTCTGGAGTTACAGCACAGAAAGCTGCTTTACTGCACAGAAACTTGCCAGTGTAGACAGGACCTATGTCACTAATATAAAAACACCTTCTAAAAGCAATAGAGGTATTTGTCTAATTAAGTTATTAACTGCCATCAGCAGCCTAGAAGTCTTCAGCTTTTAGACACCCTACACTTTTTTTAATTGTTAGAGCACTTGTTAAGACAATAGTTATCTGTACGTTCTTGTGCCAGACTTTGGAAACTAGTGGCATCCTGGATATGAAGCATCTAAACTTGCAAAGAACTGAATGCCCTCAGCTCCCATACAATTCAACAGGAGTTGAAGGAACATGGGAATTCACTGGAGTTTTTCAGCACTTTCCAGGATGAGGCTGTACTTATCTGATGGATTTTAGATTGAAACTGTACAGCTTGCTTGCAGCATTACTCATTAATACAGGTTTAAAATTCTTATCTGGAGGAGCTGTCAAAAATATTCCTACTGCAAATTAAAAATAAGAAGAACAAAGCTCTAAAAATGGTGTGTCATAGCCCAAGAAAAATATAAACATAAAAATGGAAACAAACACAAACACTTGGAAGCATATTAATTGTTAGCAATATGTCATGGATCTGTTCGTAATGTATTTTTGGAATTCAAATCACAATTGGTGTTAAAATGTATGTTCAAATTAAGCTTTTGGATGCAAGCACCTGTGAAGTGATCAGCAAAATAAATGTGACAGCCCTATTCTTACACTAAAATGATTCACTATGTATAGAGAGAACATAACCATCTACACTTGATTAATTAGGTTTGTAAGTATTGTTCAAGAACTAAACAATATTTCTAAAGATTTCAATAGTTCAAAGATTGCCCTATGGCCGTCTGGCTAATACATCTTCCAGCACACGCAGTTTACAAGCATTTTTCTTCCCAATATGTTGTCTTTGGTTGGTGCGACATTGTTTGAGTGCAGGTCTATTTGGGTCAAAGTGGTTTTCTTCACATCACAGCAGTGGTGCTGAGCACAGCACTTTGACTATACATCTTCCATGTCATTTCAATCAAAGGCACATGATGTTTCCTGGTGACCAATCAGGAATGGTCCAGCATTCTAACAGAGGGTCATATTGGCAATCCACGCTTTCTTAATGACAGGCATTGTTCAAGACAAACAAAAGCATGGTCCTGAATATTAACATGTGGCCTTATGTAAAGGTCAGCTGTATGTCACATTTATCATATTTCAAAAACAGGGGGGAAAGCATTTTACAAATTCTGTCAAAACCCACTATTGTAAGAATAAATTTGCAAAGCTGACAGCTGATGCAAACATAGCAAACTATTTTGAACGATTTGCCTTATGAAAACAACTTTGCAACCCTTTGAAGCTGCAGTAACAATTCTGAGAGTGAAATTAAGACAATGGATATGTTCCTTGCTTCTCACTAGTGGCAGATTATTTTAATTATGTTGTCCAATTAAAAAATTAATGTAATGATCTGTAATCATTAGACTGAAAATGGTTCCCTTTAACAGGAAGGACTCCCATAAAAATTCCTGTAGACTAGTATTTGTTGACGGTTAACCAAGATCATGTAGTCACAATAAGTGCTCTGTTTCATGAGGAGTAAATATATATATACACACACATACAGTATATGCTTCTCACTTGTAAAGCTGTTAGAAAATTTACATTACTTGAACACAGTACCTCATGGTAAAATCTTAGATATGATTCTGGAATAGAGCCTCGTAAATGTCAATGGTATTACTCAGATGAGTAACTGTTAGTCGGTGTAAGAGGTTCACAGTTTAGCCCTTAGAAGGCATGGAAGGAACAAATTATTTTCAAGGAATTTACTGAGCTTTTAAGTAAAATTAACCTACTACAATAAGATGCTGTCAATAATATTGGTGTTCATTTAATTTATCAAATTAAATGGTTTGATTCATATATTCACTAAACAAATTTCTCTTTAATTTTATGGTGCTCCAAGCTAGTTAAGAGCCTGTACAGGATTATTTATTTAATATTTATAAACCCTTGTTTATCCAGCTTTTCAATTTATAATATAGTAGAACTACAAAGTCACTTTTAAAGTGAAATTTTGCATGCAACATGTCATCTTAAAATCAAATTATTTTTAATAAATTGGCTTTAGTTGGTGTGGTTACTTTTTTTCGCAGTCATGAGATGGAAAAGGGAATGTGATGCTTCCAGATCATTTTTACATTCTTAGCTTAAACCCACCAGTTTTTGTAAATCATTTTATTTCACAGGTGAAGGACTAAAGTCTGGCTTTGCCCCAAGCTCTGGGTATGGTGCAATATATGTTGTTGTGCTACCCTAGAAGCAGTAGGGAAAATATTGTAACTGAAACTGCCATAGATTCATAGATTTTTAAAGCCAGAGAGGCTCCTGATCAGCTACTTTGACCTCCTGCTTAATACAAGCCTCAAAATTTCACTAAGTGGTCCCTGCGTCAAGTCCATAGCTTCTAGTGAAACTAGAGTACACCTTTTAGAAAGACGTCCATTCTTGATTTAAAGACTTCGGGTGATGAAGAATCAACCACATCCCTAGTTAAAGTGCTCTCATGGCCAATTATCCTCACGGTTGAAAATGTCCTCCTGATTTCCAATCTGAATGTGTCTAGCTTCAGCTTCCAGCCTTTGGAACTTGTTATGCCCAGTCACAACCTTTCCTCTCAGTTTTTCCCTGTGCTGATGGAGACATACCAAACCCAGACCTGTCAAAGGGAGTCCAACCTCTGCTCAATCCCTGTCCCTTCCCAGCCACGTTGAGCAGGGGCTAGGAGCCCTATACACACTGCTGCTTCGCTGTGCTGCTACCTACAATCTAGGCAGTCAGTGCAGGACTTACTTCTGTTGTATACTTCTGGGGCACAGAAGCAGATGAAAATCCACAGCCAAAGACAAAATATTCAGGATTTGAGGGGGTTGTTTTTAGCACATTTTGTTACAAACGCATATATACGCTCATTTCAGCCTCACACTGACATGTTTCATGAATTTATGGCTAGATAATAGGTCCCTTTGCCAGTAAATCTGAGCCCATTTTTGTGAAGCAAACCTACAGCCAGACAGGGGCTGCTCGCTCAGCTGCACTGACTCGTGTGGGGCCTATTTCTGATCGTCCCTTAAGTCGCATCTCCAGGCAGAGTTCTTCTGGACCGCATCCACTGGTTCCCTAGATGCCTTTGAGGAGCAGTGGGCGCTGTCTGGGGTCCTCTGCTGAGTGTCCCACTCTGCATCCCTGCTTTCTACCCTGTGACCCTCACTCCTGTCCCTGTTTTTTCATTTGTTGTCCCCCATGATCATTTGATGCCTGGGTCCAGTGTAGGGTGACCAGACGTCCCGATTTTATAGGGACAGTCCCAATTTTTGTGTTTTTTTCTTATATAGGCTCCTATTACCCCCCACCCCCATCCTGATTTTTCATATTTGCTGTCTGGTCACCCTAGTCCAGTGGCTCCTCCCACTAGGTGGAGATGGGGGCAGCCTTTAGAGCTTCAGTAGCTGCACTGACTCATCTGTGAAGCAGAACCTGCTGTGACTCATCCCTCAGGCATGCAGCTGCAGTCTATTCTTGGGCAGGACCCAGGTCAGATGACCCACCCAGGCACAAGTATTCCACAAGTTAGTCTGTGCAATAGTATCACACAGCTAGGAACCCTCTTGGCGTCTCACAATGTTACAGACTCCCCAGGCTTCCAGTCTGCCCTCAATCCTGTCCCTGTTCTTGCCCCAGCCTTGGCGAAGCCTTGTTCCAACACACTTCAGCCTTGTCCATACCCTATTCCAACCCCACTCCAGTCCTGTTCCTGACCCACTCTAGCCCTGCACCCACCTCCTGATCCCCAGACCCTTGGACTGACTTCAACCCAGCTTCAACCTTTGGCCTGCATCCAGATTCCAACTACAATCATTATTTGGCTCATCTACAGACTCTGAGTCTGGTTCTGACCCAGGGCCAGTCCTCTGACCACAGTTTCAGTGCTGCCCTTGGCTTGGTCCCAACTCTACTTCTGGCTTTGACCGTTGGTACCTGTTCACCACCACCACTCCAACCACCAGTTCTGACCACCTAGAACCCAGAGCCCAACAAAGCAGCAAAGGGTCCCGTGGCACCTTATAGACTAACAGACGTTTTGGAGCATGAGCTTTCGTGGAGCCTTTGCTGCTTTTACAGATCCAGACTAACACGGCTACCCCTCTGATACCAGAGCACAACAGTTTTTCAAGTGAAAATGGAATTCACAGTAAGTGAATGGTGGCTTTGAAATTGGAATTTTTGGCAGGCTTTCATTCTGAAGTTAGCTATTTAATCGAATTTCACAGGAAAGCAAAAGCTGAAGAGTGCAAAGTTACCCAAAACAGAGTGACAAATAATTCCCATTGAAATATTGCAGAAAAGCTTCCACCAATTCTGTGAAGTATTGGGGGTAGCCATGTTAGTCTGAATCCACAAAAACAACAAGGAGTCCAGTGGCACCTTAAAGACTAACAGATTTATTTGGGCATAAGCTTTTGTGGGTAAAAAACCTCACTTCTTCAGATGCGTGGAGTGAAAGTTACAGATGCAGGCATTATCTAATGACACATGAAGAGAAGGGAGTTACCTCACAAGTGGAGAATCAGTGTTAACAGGGCCAATTCAATCAGGGTGGATATAGTCCACTCCCAATAATTGATAAGGAGGTGTCAATTCCAGGAGAGGCAAAGCTGCTTCTGTAACGAGCCAGCCACTCCCAGTCCCTATTCAAGCCCAAATTAATGTGTTAAACTTGCAAATGAATTTTAGTTCCGCTGTTTCTCTTTGAAGTCTGTTTCTGAATTTTTTTGTTCAAGAATAATGACTTTTTGTAGTTTTACTTCAAAAAGTGACACCATGAATATATTCTCCTGGGGTTTCACGTCTCTGTCTGTCAGGGCTCGATCATGTAAGGTGTTGAACACTCTGGCTTCAGTTCAGCAAAGCATTTAAGCACATTCCTAACTTTACATACTAGTACTGAAATCAACAGGACTCAATCCCATTGCACCCTTAATAGCCAATTTATCAAATCTGTTCTGGTTAAAAGTCAAAATACATTTCTCCTAATTAGAGAGGGAAGGTGGGTGAGAGAATGTCCTGGGACTGATACAGCCACAACAACACTGCATACATTTCTTTAAACTGCCAGCCTTGTGGAGTCAATATAGGAGCTCAACATTCAGTAGCAGTATTTGTGGATCATCCTTCACCACCAATAAAAAAACATTCTAGAATCAAAGCTTAGTTAAGAATTCCATTGATGATGCCTGAATTATGCAGATACACTTGGAATAATGATGATAATCTATAAGTATAATGAGCTAATACATCTAGACAGGAGCAGCAGCCAGCTTCAGTAGATGGCTTAGTCTGATCCCCAACCAGGATCCTTTCCCACTCTTGTAAATTTGTCACCATAACACTACTGAATTTGACTGTCATGTGCACTGAGCCACTCCAGGTATACATTCAGAGTACACATTGAGGGATAGTCCGTGTATATATTCCAGTAAGCTATTTCTGTTAGCACTGGCAGCTCACTGATATTTCTCTGCTCATTTGTGAATCTCATACAGAAATAATAATCATTGATTCCTCTTTAAACTGTTTTCATAACGATGACTACAAGAGAATAAAATGAAAAACATGCAAACCCCAGCTTTAGCACAGCCAAGCTGCACATAAGAGCATACAGTACACAAGTGTCACCATTGCAATACAGCACAGAGTAAATAACCTCCCACGTAGCAGAAGTATGTATACATCTAGTGATGGTGGGATCTCAAAAGATTGAAAGTGCAGTTCAAACATCCAAAAGCTTACCTGACCTAACTAATTGGAATTAGAACACATGGTTCTGTGTTCCCAAACAATTGTGCTCTGCTTAAAAGCTTGACAGAAAAACCCACCCTGTGATGACCCATATCATTCCAACCTGACTGGTTGTCTTTTGGAGGTGAATGACTGGTCTGGTCATTGGCTACTTCACTTTGCTGTCCTTGGAAGATGGCAGATGACTTCCACTCTCTGATGCCTTGGGTGGGTGTCAACAGGCAAAGCCACAGCTCCCTCTGAATCCAAAATAGTTTTTGATGGAGACTGAAGTTTGGTAAATGGCCCTCCCATCACACTACAGTAGCAGGCATACTGAGATGCTTCTCTGTGGCTGCCACTGTGTGAATGGGGACCTGGGGTTGTGGTGGCTAAAGAAATTCCAGATCTTAAACTCAACTGCAAGTTCCTGGGGCAGAAGACCAATGTCATCATATGTGCTTGCAAAGTGCCTAGCACAAAGAGGCCCTGATGCTCACTGTAGCCTCTTGCTGCTACCACGATACAAATATTGAACAACAGATAATAATAACCAAATCCATGGGAAAATAACAGATGCTATTTTTTTTCTGATTGGCAGTAGCTCGGAAAGAGCACACAAAATACAGCCTTTCCCTCTGAAAAATAAGTGAGTCATTCAGTACTAAGGACAAGGACTGGTCAAAACAAATTTGACAAAAAAAATATTAATTGAAAAATGGAGTTAATTAATTATATTTGATTGAATTGACTTCCGTGGGAGCAGAGTTAGTAGGCCAATCCTGAGCACTTTTGAAAATCCCATTGTAACACTCTGCAGACCAAATCGTAGCCCTATTTCCTAGATGACATAGAGCTTGGCCAGAACTGTTTGGCCCATTCTAATTAGACTCCACACTCACAGGATGATACTGGTATCCAGAGGAGAAGATTTTTTCTTTGGCACAAGTATATACCATAACAGCACACCCCAGATTGGGATGCATGACTCCGACTGAGGTTATCATCTGGGTGTCCCTTTGACTCAATAGCATTAGAGCTGTCAGTCAATTCAAGTCACCCTTAAAAAGGCTGCACACACCTCTTAACTACATTTCTGGCAGACAGCCACTCCCCAAGGGAATTAGTCCTACATTACCACAGGCAAAGATTTGGCTTTAACTCAGGTTATTATTAATACAAGTCAATTTGGCATAATGTAACATACTGTAGTCACTTCTGTGTCGGGATGGGGTAATTATTGCTCAGACAAAAGGACAGGCTCCTGTGTTGGCTACAAAGTAGCATTTGTGCAAAATTTGAGGGAGCAGCCAAATAGACAAATACGCATGAAAATTAAATTTAGGCATAGGGTACTTCCCTTTTCGAACCATAGAAGAATTGATTACATGTTCACAGCTGGAATTTGTGTTGGCAATGAGACTTTATTCACTGAAGTAGTAAGTATCTGAATTTGTGCAACACTCTCCTGGCAAAGATAAAATGCCAACATAAAAGAGTTACAAACACAGGCACTTTTCAGCTATCAGAGGCAACAAGCCCCTTTCCTTTATATCCTTTTCTTTAAAAAAATATAAATAACTCTTTCAAGAAAACAATAATTGAGTATTCTGTGAAAACAAAAACACTTTCTTAACATACATGTCAATATAACACCGAGAACAAATATTTTCTCATCACAAAACACTGAAATATTCTACTTTAACCCAGAGAGACAGCGAATATCATGGGACCAACACAGCTACACCAACACTGCAAACAAGTTTTTAATCCCGCTTTTTTGTTCCACCTTAGCGTGTATAAGGGTTTCTTTAGCAGGTACTAGGTACTTCAGAGACAGCTTTTGTGTTATGGGAAAAAGTTGTTGCGCTGGTTAGTGTCTGTGCTAGGTGGCTACAGCAAAATACGGTCCTGACCTTGCAACTGGATCCATGTGAGCAAAGTCTCACATCTAATGCAATGGGACTCACTAGATGGACAGCATTCCACTTACAAGCATATGATTGCAGAATTGAGACCCAAAATCTCATGGAAGAGAGCCAAGACACGTGACGAAAGATGATTGGACAAGATTAATTTATATCTTGAATGCATTAGAGATGGACCTAACCTGGAGTATTTAATCTGCAAATATAGTGGACAAGGTATATTGGCATTCTAACCCATTGCGGCATGGATTTGGCTCTACTTCAAAGCAGACACCTATCAAAACACGCATCTCCTCCATTGCATTCAGCGTGGCCACTGAGAAGTGTCTGCAAGTCTGCTGTGCCATCAGGTGATTTTTTGATATTTGTGCCTCTGTTGTGCCATTGACTGTCATAGCTCACTCAATGAGCTGCAACAAAGCAACTCATTTAAGGAGCCAGAGTAATACATGTAACGTTTTTGCTCATCTAACGGACATAGGGTTGCCCTGTCTAGAGAGTGTGAAAAACCACCCTATTCCCAAGGTGCTAATTATTTGTGAGGGAGTGCTCCCTTTAACTACTTTTGGTCTGTCTCTTTCTGTGACTGCAGGTCCATTCCTCAAAAAGTCAGCAGAATCTTGCTGTATCCATTACTGTTCTTAGCGGTCAAGCAGGGTCACTCAGAGTAGGAGAATATTGGCTAATTCCAGCAGAACTCAGGACAAAACATTTGAAGCACAAGGAACCATGTCAAATACAACTTTCAATAAGTAACATAGAATCATAGAATATCAGGGTTGGAAGGGACTTCAGGAGGTCATCTAGTCCAACCCCCTGCTCAAAGCAGGACCAATTCCCAACTAAATCCTCCCAGCCAGGGCCTTGTCAAACCTGACCTTAAAAACCTCTAAGGAAGGACATTCCACCACCTCCCTAGGTAACTCATTCCAGTGCTTCACCACTCTCTGAGTGAAAAAGTTTTTCCTAATATCCAACTTAAACCTCCCCCACTGCAACTTAAGACCATTACTCCTTGTTCTGTCATCTGGTACCACTAAGAACAGTCTAGATCCATCCTCTTTGGAACCCCCTTTCAGGTAGTTGAAAGCAGCTATCAAATCCCCCCTCATTCTTCTCTTCCGCAGACTAAACAATCCCAGTTCCCTCAGCCTCTCCTCATAAGTCATGTGCTCCAGCTCCGTAATCATTTTTGTTGCCCTCCGCTGGACTCTTTCCAATTTTTCCACATCCTTCTTGTAGTGTGGAGCCCAAAACTGGGCACAGTACTCCAGATGAGGCCTCACCAATGTCGAATAGAGGGGAATGATCACATCCCTCGATCCACTTGCAATGCCCCTACTTATACAGCCCAAAATGCTGTTAGCCTTCTTGGCAACAAGGGCACACTGTTGACTCATATCCAGCTTCTCGTCCACTGTAACCCCTAGGTCCTTTTCTGCAGAACTGCTGCCTAGCCACTCGGTCCCTAGTCTCTAACAGTGAATGGGATTCTTCCGTCCTAAGTGCAGGACGTTGCACTTGTCCTTGTTGAACCTCATCAGGTTTCTTTTGGCCCAGTCCTCTAATTTGTCTAGGTCTCTCTGTATCCTATCCCTACCCTCCAGCGTATCTACTACTCCTCCCAGGTTAGTGTCATCTGCAAACTTGCTAAGAGTGCAGTTCACGCCATTCTCCAGATCATTAATGAAGATATTGAACAAAACTGGCCCCAGGACCGACCCTTGGGGCACTCCACTTGAAACCGGCTGCCAACTAGACATGGAGACATTGATAACTACCCGCTGAGCCCGACAATCTAGCCAGCTTTCTATCCATCTTATAGTCCAATCATCCAGCCCATACTTCTTTAACTTGCTGGCAAGAATATTGTGGGAGACCATATCAAAAGCTTTGCTAAAGTCAAGGAATAACACATCCACTGCTTTCCCCTCATCCACAGACCCAGTTATCTCCTCATAGAAGGCAATTAGGTTAGTCAGGCGTGACTTGCCCTTGGTGAATCCATGCTGACTGTTCCTGATCACTTTCCTCTCCTCTAAGTGCTTCAGAATTGATTCCTTGAGGACCTGCTCCATGATTTTTCCAGGGACTGAGGTGAGGCTGACTGGCCCATAGTTCCCCGGATCCTCCTTCTTCCCTTTTTTAAAGATTGTAACAATACAATCCATACAAAATCCCAGTGTCACACAGTGGAACCATAAATTTTTGTTAGGCGAGGTCATCAACTCACTTAAAGTCAACCTGCTGCTAACTTTTACTCTGATTTAAGTATATGCCTATATATGGTCCTAGCTTGTGCCACATATGTGATGGTAGGGAATGCCCCCTTGCATCCCTTATTGTTGTCACAAGTAAACTGCTGCTACTTTGCTGTGCCCTACTAGCTGTTTCTTGCCTAGTTTCACTAAAATCGAAGTGCACAGCCAGAGATGATCTTACGGGTTCAAGAGATCCAATATCCATACAGCGTATATAGCACAGTACTTGTGAAAGGAAATTAAAAGATCATTAGTGGAACAACATTAAACACACTATTATAAAGAAAGTTTATCTAGATATTAAAAAAAAATCTTAATAATATTTACAGGGGATCTTTCTTATGTAAAATTTTGCAGGCAATGCAAAAAAAAGCTGAGGCTGACAGATGTTGAATGATGTGTGTGTAAGGTGGCCAGAAGATCAAATGAAAAATAGGACTTTATATAGCATTAGGAAGAGTGCAAGGTTATAAGATCACAGGAGTGTAGACAGCATTGTTATAGGATTAACCCTATTAGTGTCAATGAGAAGTCCCTACATGTCAAGCTATTTATAGGTAATTTGAACTAACTCACTTTAAACTCAATAACCAGACATTCTGGCCTGCAAAATTGAAACTTTTCAGGGGTCCAAGCTAAATAGCTAGCAAGTTCAGTGATGGTCCTATCAAAAACATCAAATCCAGTTCCATGGGAAAAGAGGGATCCAGCATTACTAACTCCATAAGAGAGATGAAACAAAACACCTGGGTTTATTACGAAGTTTAACAACAGTCACTGGGGAAAAAATCACTGTGTAATTTCATTCATTACATCCATAATGTAAAGGAAAAATCTCCTCTAGATTCCTGATCAGGATTTGGACAGCCAAAGAAGAGACAGTGGGATAATACTTTAAGTTCACCCACTAACTGACTACTCGTAACTATGCAAACATCAATAAAGCTCTAGTCATCAGATAAGCATTAAACTCCCGAGTCTTAATACTTTGCTCTAAGGAGCTTTCAATAACCATGGACACTTGCCACTCCTTTTTAGGTTTAATCAGTGACACTTGTAAGAGACTTGAGGAAGAGAACTCATTCAATTTATTTTTTGTACTACAATGTGGGACGAGAACTAAAAGTACTTCCCGCCACTTAAAATGCCGGCATTTTTGTACAAACTTTAGATATATATAGAAACATGTAGACAATTAGGCTACAGAGCATTTTCAAAAAAAGGTAAAAATCCATGTATGCAACCACATATGAAAACTTCTCTATCATGGAGACATTGGATAAGACTGAGTGGATCTAGGAATAAAACCTTCAAAAAGTGTTTATGTAGTTTTAATCATCTAACTTTGAAGTGAACCTCACGGAACTAATCTTGCCTAACGTGATTTAATAAAATGTTACAAAAGCAAATATTCTTCATGGATTACAAATTAATGGCTCGTGTAAGTTCAGAGCAGTGTTTTATGTCTGAGTTATGGACCCCTAAAATATGAGATCATAATAGTGTAATGCAGACAAATCCATCATGATATCAGAAAGTAAAGCATTGCTTCATTTCTATTTCAGGTGTTAGACAAATATTATTCATTTGCAATAACTGTTGTCCTAGGATTAAAAAAGAAGAGGACTGAAACAAAATTAAAGATACTCTAATGCAGAGGTCGGCAACCTTTCGGAAGTGGTGTGCCGAGTCTTCATTTATTCACTCTAATTTAAGGTTTCATGTGCCAGTAATACATTTTAACGTTTTTAGAAGGTCTCTTTCTATAAGTCTATAATATATAACTAAACTATTGTTGTATATGAAGTAAATAAGGTTTTTAAAATGTTTAAGAAGCTTAATTTAAAATTAAATTAAAATGCAGAGCCCCCAGACCAGTGGCCAGGACCCAGGCAGTGTGAGCGCCACTGAAAATCAGCTCACGTGCCACCTTCAACACATGTGCCATAGGTTGCCTACCCCTGCTCTAATGTATACAGTATGGTCAAGAAAAAAAAAGCTAAAAACACAGTGAAGGCATTAACAATACAGTATATAGTTATAGTGAGGGTCACCGGGTGGAATGATTACACATAATTTTACTAGCATTTTTAGCAACTTTTTCTTAGCCTGTTCAGTCTTGGAAGAGATGTTGTATTGTTGTTAATTTTGTGATGTATTTTCTTTTGAGGGAAGTTGTTGCAAACAGCTGGAAAGTTTGCATGAGACCTTAATCTCTCTAACTACAGTCAACCGCTGGGGCAGGGTTGCTTCCTGGGAACCCGGCTTTGGTGCATTAGCTGAGATTCATGAAAGAGGAGATTGCGTGTGTGCTGTTTGACCACATCTTTTGAAAGATGTATGTATATTGTGTAAATAAAACACGTTACACTAAGAAAATACCCAAAGGCCATACGATTGATTTCTCCTCCAATGGAAAATTGATTTGCAAGGTCTCGAAAACTACTATCACTCAACAAAAGAAAGACAATATAGAATTTCCAAAGATATACTGAGTTAATGATGTGATTACTAGTTTCAGCACAGAATAGATGGTAACAAAGCAGGTGGTTATAAAAAAGTATAATAAATGTTTGTGATGGTTCACAAATGAGGTTGCTGAAGTAGAAACAAGCATCATTCAGGAAACATTAGGGCATTACTCCTGGAAAATACTATATTCATATTGTTATTGCTCTATATATTGGCAAATAGAAAGAATACACACAGTGAAAGTTTAAATAACTGTACTAACACTTGGGAACTTTTAATCACCATCTGTCCCCTTACTTTATCCGCCATTTAAACTAATGTAGTTTATATAATCTACAAAAGATGCATATTAATTAATGGGAGAGTAATTCAGTTCAGCTGTTCTTAGGGCAAAATGCATTTTAGTCTATCAGCAGAACAAACAACATATTCTATCCAAATGCATGAGTCCATCAGCTCAACAAAGTGGCTATAAAGGTCTGTGCAATAATTTAGGGGGGTGGACAAATTAGCAAATCTGGATACCAGGCCTGAGTTGTAGCCCCCAAATTTGTCATTCCTGCATGTACCCCAGAATTTGACAGTACTGCAGTCAGCTATTTTGTATGTTCAACCACTGCCAGCTGAAACACAAGCATCACATCGCTAGGGATAATCTTTTTAGGACCCTGAGAAGACAAGGCCATGTTTGCAGCTCTGCTAATCAGAATCAAAGGCTGGGATAGGGACTTAAGGTTCCACGAAAACAGAAAGAATGTTTGGACAGCTTTTGTTTTAGGTGCCTCTGACATGTAAGTTTCATTGTTGTTATGACTAGAAATGCTTTGCTGATAAGGATAATAATGAATTGTTATTGGTGGTTGTTAGGAAAATTGTTAACCTATTAGGGGCTGTTATGAGTTATGTGCTTTGTTTGGAGAAAATGTATAAAAAATTTAGTTAGAAAGTGTGCTTTTGGAGCAGTCCAAGGAAGTTTTCTTTGGGTGAGGATCTGACACCTAAGTTTCCCAGCAGCTAGACGGAAGGCAGGGGTCTCCTGAAGCCTGGCCGTTGATTCTTCGAAACCATCTCTTAATTTTTGGTAAACATAAATATTTTTGAGATACTCTGAACCTACTGCAACAGCATGTGTGTGTTTAAAATCTAATAAAAAGTAGTTTTAGGTACAAGGATTCTGGTTTGTGTCGATCATATATCAGACGGAGCAACTGTGTCCCCATTGATTTATTATTCCGGACACCATCTGGAGAAAAACAGTAAAGTTAACATTGCTTTGGGTTCTGAAAACCCTGGGTAACTGATAGGGCCAGCTCCAGGCACCAGTGCAGCAAGCAGGTGCTTGGGGCAGCCAAGGGAAAGGGGTGGCACGTCTGGCCCTTCGGGGGCAATTTGGAGGGAAGGCTCTCCCGCCGAATTGCCAGCAAAGAATGAAGCGGGGACGGTAGAGCTGCCGCCAAAGTCCCGCGATCGGCCTTTTTTTTTTTCTGTCACTTGAGGCAGCAAAAATGCTGAAGCCGGCCCTGGTAACAGAGTCACATAAGATTGGACGGATGCATCCCCATCATTTATGCCAATTCATAAAGATACAGATGTTTTTCCCAGTCGGACATTCACCCAACTTCCCAGATGAAGGATGTAGACACTCTTGTGCCCTAACATATAAAAAGAAAAGATTTCCTTGGAATTTAGGGCTATGTAATTGAGGATATGATATGGTCAGTATGCTGGTCACTTAGGCAGGACCTGGTATAGGACCAAATCATCTATACATAGCAGAAAGGAGAGACATTCTTGGGGAAATGTTTTGAAAAAAAATAAAGCTTAGTACAAAATAATAGAAAAACTTGAGATTTCTTGTCACCCTAAATGTAAATGTTTTAATACCTGATTTTTTCTGTTCAATAACTATTTTTGTCCAAAATGTTTTCATTTTTCCAACACAACTTCTTTTTTAAAACTGATAGTTATTAAAACAAACACAGCTATCACCTTTTTAAAAAGTATCAGAGGGGTAGCCGTCACGTGCATCTGACAAAGTGGGTATTCACCCACGAAAGCTCATGCTCCAAAACGTCTGTTAGTCTACAAGGTGCCACAGGACTCTTTGCTGCTTTTTAAAAAGCTATACCAGAATGTTAAGGTCATCGTCAAATGAACATTTTTAAAAAGCAAAAAGCTCAAAGCAAAGTTGCTATACACGCCTCATGGAAAACTTTGAAAAAAACCTGTTTAGAATCAGTTTTGCTGATCTTTAGCATATGTCATCCTATTTCACCTCTTTGATTACTAAAGATACTTAGAAAAATGTAGGATCTTTCCATCCTAGGAATTCTTCTGCTTCCACTGCTCATCTTTTATCTGAAATCATAGTAATCAAAAGCAACTTTCACATCCCTCCTCATCTAGTGTCCCATCTCCAGCCATTGGCAGGCCATATGTTGTTGTAGGCAATCTCATCATACCAGCCTCTCCATAAACTTATTAAGTTCAGTCTTGAAACAAGTTAGGTATTTTGCTCCCCACCTCCCTCTACCCCACATTACTCAATACTATAATTCTTACAATCAGTAGTACTTACTCCTGCAAATAGTCCCATTCAATTCAGTAGAATTATCTGAGAGTAATTGGTACTCATTGTGAGTAAGAGCAACAGGCTAAAGGTCCCCTTAAGAAGCAGAGATATTTTTAAGTGACAGGAATGCCAAAAAGAGTTTGAATTAGAGCTGGGCAAATTGTCCATTGCAAATAATACTTGTGAATTTAACCCTTTTTTCTGCATGTGTATCAATCTTTATTTTTACAAATGTATTCATTATTCTTAAGATTTCCTCAACTAACTGATGTGAGCAAATGTAAACCTGTGTGTGTGTGTAGAGCATGGGCTGTGAAATGTGATTCCACTCTACCCTCTGTGTGACTTTCAGAAGTTACATGATATTGTTTCTTGTCTTTGACTGGATAATACATTTTTTTAAACAGAAGAATCATTAACACCTGAGCGATCATACTTTTCAGATAAAAGCTGTTCATGCTAAAACTTTTAGGATTAATAAACACTTACCTTAATGTTCAGCAGCCATCTGAAAACTTATGAACAATAAATAATGTCACTCCACAACAAAAATATTCACTTCATTATTTATTTTGTATTGTGTGAACCTCGAGTTTGAATCTACAAGAGATATTCTTTTCTGTAATACTATCATTTAAACATGATCAGAGAATTTTGTGGTTCATTTTGTTTGGGGAAACACACACAGTGAAAAAAATGGGGGTCCTAAGCCCAGACCTTGCGTACTACCTTTCCATTCGGAAGCCATTTTTTTTTTAAGAGACAGGCTCAAACTACAAAATGTAGATGTGGCTACAGACTTTTTGGATATTCAGGTTTGGGCCACTTTCTCATTTTATAACCTAGGTAAATGATACACAGCATGGTAACTCTGAATAAATACAGTAAAAGAATGACACTGTAAATACCTGTATTGCATACTCACTTTTCCTTTTGCTAAGAACAGTCATGTAGGATGAGAGAGAAGAAAGTTCTGATCTGAGTTGCCATAATCTACCACAGTTAATTAAAATTTAATTTGCTTATAATCAACAATTCAAACTAATCTGATTTTTTTTAGAAGGCATAAAAGGTCCAGAAAATCTCCTGTTGGCAACTTTCACCTTCTTCCCCATTTTTTACGTCTTTGGAACAATGTAAAATCCAGAAAGCACACAAGTTGCAAGTGCAGCATGCTCAAATTAATCTTACTCTCCGTTCCTAAGCTCCTCTGGAAAAAAAACACTAACTCATTTCAGGTTTGAGTATTCTGAATCTAAAACAGCTCTTATCTTAACTTGCCTATGTGAGATTTACAAATGAGAAGAGAACAAATAAGGAGTAATTTAAATTTTAATTTAAACCCCTTCCATTTTCTTATCCCTTATCAAACTGCCAGCATTTTTCCTGCTAACAATGAGCTGAGTGTCATTGCCACAGCACAAGCCCCTACCACAAACCAAGTAATCTCTTTCATCTAAAACCCTGATCCCTTTAATAAACAAAATACGAAAAGGCAGTCAAAATTACACTCTGGCTTTATGAAAGAAGCAGGGAAATCCTCAGAGTACAATCCCCCGCTTGTTATTTTCACAGACCATGTGACCCAAAGTCATTCTGAAGGATAAAAAGACAGAGGCTGCCACCAGATCTCTGCCATGATTTTTCCACAGTTCCCAGCCTTAGCCCATCTGTTATTCAGAGGCCACATGAATGGCATGTGTCAAGAGAGTCATCGCTGTGCAAACTGCCCAAAGAAATCAACCAGCCAACTTCCTTTTGCTTCCATGGCTTCAGCAATTGTTGCTGAGCCAGCCACCATATGGTGAATAATTAGTTTTTTGACCCCACTCCAGAAAAATGTTCGCCCCATTGCCAGGCATTAGCAATATGTGTGTTAATGAACAGCCGATGATGAATGCCTATACATTAACAAAAGTCTGGATTTTGTGCTGCAAGCTGTATCCCTTCAAGAATCTTGAAATTCCTAATACCCAGTACATTGTATATCATTCTACTTTGTTTGAAAAGTACAGACACATTGAATTTTACAATCTTTTAACATTAAAACAACGTATTCTTAATAAACTAATACACTCCTTTAAACTCGCCACCAACCCCCCCACACACCTCCTTTCATAAAATGATGAATTCAGTGCACATAAAAGATTGGCAATTTAGAGTTTAGAACAGACCTCTTCTGTTCTTGTGCAAGTGAGGTGCATTGTGTAAATACCCAGAATGTAGGTTGCACTACACTTCTCTCTGTCTGAGTGCTTGATTTATATGAATTTATATTGAAAACCTCCAGTTTGCATTCTCCTTGAAGATTTAGTCTTGGGCCTCTGAGTAAACACTCACCTCCTAAGTTCACCGATGGTAAGCTATTGTGCAAATCAAATGGACTTAAAAGCTCAGCGAAGACCACTAAGTATATTTCACTTGGGGAAGGAACATTTTTTAGGCATCTAATTAGAAAATAAATCTTGACTAATTTTTTCTATAGAAGGAAATATCTTTTTATTACACAAAAATTTGGATTCTTGATCATATAAAGAATATCTGGTGGTATCAGGCAATTGTCAGTCATTATTAAACTTCTCAAATGCACATGGGTGGGAATTTTCAAGTTAAAAATCATTCATAAAGAGGCATGCACATAGTTATATAAAATGGATGAAAATATAGACAGCTAGAGTGTATATAATGGGTACAGCCCATAAATCTACAATTCATGTCTCACCGTTAGGTACAATATTATTGGAGAGAGATGATCCAATAGAAAGGGAATGTGATAAGGAATCAGGAGGAGGCCTCAGTCTCCTTCACTAACAATCTGTGGTGGTGAGCATGGTATGAAAACCTAGATAGACAGACTGACTTCGGTTCGGTTTCTGGCTCTGCTGCTGACTCACTGTGTGATCTAGGACAAGTCACTTAACCTCTCTGCAGCAGTTTCCCCTTGTTTAAAATGGGGGTTAATGCTAATTACCCACCTTTTTAAAGCACCCTAATTTACGTATGAATAACACTGAGACAAGCAAAGATGCTTACTGAGACATACAAGTCACCAAAACCTCAGTGACCACATATTTGGCCAAATCCTGCAATTTTCACACAGTTATTTATATCAGAGTGAGTCTTACCTAGGTAAAGACCAAACTAAATTGAGAAAAGACCTCAGGATTTGTCCGATACCATTTAAGGCTCTGATAGTATTTTGTGCTGAAACAAAACTATGGCTACATCTACATGGCAAGCAGAAACTCATAGCAGCGAGTCTCAGAGCCCAGGCCTATAGGCTCGGGCTTGTGCTACAGCACTAAAAACAGCAATGTAGCTGTTTGGGCTTGCTATGGAGCTCAGACTCTGAAATTCAGGGATGGGGGTGGTTTTCAGAGCCCAAGCATGACTATCTCCACAGCTAGTTTCAGCACCGTAGCGCAAACCAGGCTCTGAGAATTGCTGTGGTGGGTTTCTGCTTGCCATGTAGACATATCCTAAAAAGTCTTCAATGACCATATTGTTACCATTTCAGCCCAAGCCAGTGTGAACTCCCAGTGGGATTGTTTATCATCTCAGTGATGTTCCCTTTGGTTTACTTAGAGGTCCTTTTGACTACAGGCTATGATAAAATAAGAAGACTCTTCAAGAAAGTTATAGGAATTGACTAACTTTGATTGTGGTTGAGAGATGAATATTTCAAGGGAATCCCTTGCCTTCCACAGGCAAAAATCACGGTTCCCATGCTTATGGGATTTAAGAGAAGCAAAGAAAGTTTTCCACCTCACCTGGATTTCTCAAAGAGACACCATTTCATGAGGGCTGAAATCACATTGCTTAATCATGACAGCCCATAATGGATATTTTAACATTGCAAAAAATCCTGACCAGCTAAGAAATATTGATGAAGAACAACTTAAGAGACTACAAAAGTGAAATATATTGTGCAGAACAATAAGCTACTTTTACCAATAATACTTACAAGATTATATCCATTTGTGAAGTTCAGAATGGATATCTACATGAAAAATTGATCACCAAAGAACCAGAAGACAGCTCCACCCTATGTGGCTCCACCCCTGTTTGCAGAACTGGTCACCCCATCACAAAAATGGTACTCTTAAATTAGAGGGGGTTCAGAGAAGGGCAACAGGAATGATAAAGAGTCAGAAAACACTATCCTGTGAAGAGAGACTGAAGATTGGTATTGTTTACCTTAGAAATGAAACTAATAAAAGGAGACATGATATAAGTATATAAAAACATTAATGGTCTAAAGAAAGTATATCGGGGACTTTTGTTCTTCTTGTCTCAACTCAAAACCAAGGGGATATTGAATTGCAATTGCTATATTGCTTCAATTACAAATTATAAAGTGTATTTGCCAAGGAATGCCACTACAAGGCCAGTGATCACATAGTTGCCAAAAGTTTTAGTAGCATGATAAGATCACCAAAGATGAACATAAACTGAATATCCAGCCAGACCATTTTAAGGATCTAGTTAGAGACTGAGCTGATCCAGGTGGCACTTCATCTGCAAAGATCAATCTGGGATTTGCCATGAGGATGATGATATTTTTCATTTGCAATATTGCAAATACAGCAATATTTTTTCTAACTGCCAGCCCACAAACTAACTCTAGGTTCTGATAGTCCATCTGGGATCTTTTTATCCTGTATCTCACGAGCAGTCATGAAGGTTCTATAGGCAAAGTTCAATAATTTCAGCGTTACCTGTGCAACCCCAGTGTCTTCAGACTATGACTTTGATAGTATCTGTGCAACCTCATTAGCCATCAGAGGGTATGTGGACATGTTAACTGAGGACATAATCTGAAGGCAATATGTTTGCACAGGTGTAGCTAAGGGCCTAACTGAGCTTGCTGAACTTTTACTGCTAGTGATGATGTTCAGTATGGGAAGTATACATCTTGACTCTGAGAAGCCAGGGAGAATTCGTGGGGCTCATAGCTAGAAAGAAAACATCTTTTTATTTGCAGACTGAGCGAATTGGAAGTGGAAATCAGTGCAACACAATGAACTTAGAATCCCAAAATCCCATTTCTACAGAGTAACTTTTCAAGTCAGAACCAGAATTCAAATAATGGGTTCCAAACAGTTTGCAAATCTGTGAAGTACTCACAAAGAAATGAATGCAACTAAGTAGCTGTATTCGTTTTAGAGACAAAAAATGTATCAAATGTGATTCTGAAAACAAAAAATGTATGTGCCCAGAATAAAATGCAAAATGAAAAAATGCATGCCTATGATTTTCTTGCCAGTTGATTTATAGTGGTGTTTAATTTAAAATCATTCTTAGTAAATAAAAGATATGGGAAACACAGAAACACAAAAGCGTAGTTCAATTTAACTATTTTTGAAAAAAATCATTTAGAGTAATGAAATTAAGATGTTCCTAAAATCTTGCATTGAAAATCCATGAATATCTTTTTCAGCAAGCCTGTGAACAAAGTTTTTCCACTTCAAAAAGAATATCTTTAAAAGTCATTATATAGTTGAATGATCTTAAAAGAAGGCATATAGACAGCCAAGGAGAATTCCTGACATGCATTTTAATGGCATTTGTGAAGTAGCATTTATAGTAATGTTTCAGTAGGAACAAGAATGGATTCCATTATTTTCTTTATTTGTTGATTGTTCATTTAACTACAGCATTACTCACGATTCATCATAGTAAATAAAGAAAAACATCTCTTTAAGAGATTCTTTAAAAATATTTGTCCATAAAATGCTGAAAATATTGTGACTAAATAAAGGTCTTTGAAGCAAAGGGGCTAATGCTTTAACCCAGATGAATCAAAATTTAGCCAAAAGAGGGCCACATTGGCACCCTGCCAGGAGCTTTAGGTTTGAAGCTAATTTGCATGTAATGGAGGAAATTGCAGCTGCCCTCATCTTTGATATGGAGGTGCAGTCAGCCCCAACCAAGATAGAGCATCACACATTGAGAATTGCAAATACGACGTGCCACACTTCCTTATTAAAGGTTAAGGTAGCCATAGGCAACATTGTAGGTCTCCAAAGAACCCACATAATTACCTCTGCCTTTACCTTTCACCTCCAGAGACATCATTTCAAGTCCAGGTGTAGGTCATAAATAGAAATGAAGCAAGGCCCTGGGAATCATCCCTTTTCAGGAAAAGTGCTTAAGCATGTGTAAATGCCACTGAAGTGCTGTCCTAAAATGCATGGACAGTCTTACACGCTTGCCTGAATCAGAGCCCTGATGACCTCTTCCTTCTCCTGGTAGTTCCCATTGTCCACATAGTAAAAAGCACCACACTGCCAGAGAAACCCGTGAGTGGAATATCTGGTTTTGGTGAATAGAGCTGGGGGTGTGGGATGCTTACACGTGTCAATCATACAAATGGGGGCAGCCACCCTTTTAAAACTACCTTTCTCATGGGTTTTATTAAAAAACACCACTCCAATGTTTGTTCACTGTATTAGGGTCAAATGTCTGTTTAGCATTATTTTCAGTGCTAGCTGGCACTTAATTATTGTCTCTCTCAATGGAGGGATTGCATGAGGTTTTTATTACCCCTGCCATCCTATTCCCATGCAATGTTGAGTGGGTCCTTTAAAAAAAACTTAAGTTTTATTGGCCAGTGCTGTAAGATGCAAACATAGATAGATCATGATAAAGGATGTGCAGGCAGCATGGGCTGCAAAATAGAAGCACTTGTCGCCACAATGGTACATTCTGATACACCCCAGAACAGCAATCCAAAAACACACCCACACCCTGAAGCCAGACATGCAGATAGGTTGTCAATCAAAACATATAATAACCCTGAACCAGGGTCAGCAACAGTCTGAACAAAACATGACAACAGTCCAAACAGAAGATATGTAGCACCTGACCCATAGTAGCTGCACCCCACCCAAGCTATGCACACACAGAGAGCCTTAAACAGGAACATTTTGTTCAGGAAGCAAGAACCAGGAAACAAAACAAACAGGAAGCAGAGAGGCAACATATGCACCAGTCATCACACTATCGTATTCCCTTACACCTTGAGTATAACCAAGAGCTCTTCAGTCCAAAAATTACTGGACATATTGGACACAACCACTGGGTTAGAATGGATCCTCTAAGAGCCATTACAATCTATCCAGCAGGGTCTGAGCGGCTTCAGCTTTGGGATTGATCAGGTGATGTTTTGATGGATAGCTGAGTCCTTCCATCACACCCACTCAAGACTGCTTCTGGGATGAAACTATGGGAGGAAACCATCCTGTGCAGTGAGCAAAAAACTTGTAATGTTGGCAGCCATGACAGTATCACTGTGGGCATTACAATTGTGAGAGGCAAGTGGGCATCTCACCATGTGTGGATTCCCCCCAGGGCCAAGGCTGATGCTTGGGCCTATGTTTGAGACCTGCAATCCCTCACATCTTCATCCCCAAAATTCCATCTGATTGCCTGGGAGAATAAAAATCCCCTGACCTGTCCCAAAATCACAACAGCTTAGCGCTCCTGTTTGAAAGGCAATAACAGCCCTTATAGGGTCTATTACAAGATATTGGACTTTGTGTCTTTCTCCTGTCACAGCTTCCTCAGAGCTCAGGTGGGTGCTGTATGTTGAAATGCCAGTATTATCACCCTCAAACACTCAAAAATCATGAAGCCCCAAAAGTGCATCAGATTGGCTTGAAAGTTATAAGATTTCTTAGAAAAATCATACATTTTAGGTTCCTTTTATTTCCTTATGATTTATTAGGCTTAGTTTGTATTTGGGTCTCCTTTTCAAGCTTTGCTCTGCAACCTTAAGGGCTAGCAAGTTAATTTCTCCTTTACTGAAAGCTGAGATTCTCTTGTAGTATATTGCCTCCAGTAGCTGAAGCTTTAAGCAAAATATCAACTACAGTGAAACTCATGCTAAAATTGCAAGAGCTGGCAACACAAACTCCTACAGAAACAGAGAAACCACTTTGCTATAATTCGCTTAGGCTACAATGACCTGTCAAGTCAGTATATCAACAGAAATAAAGCAAAAAAGGTTGGGGGTTGGTTTATTTGTTCATTCAAAGTGGAGTTTGCTATGTCATAATAAATACCAATGGTTCAAATATGGAACAAGTTCTCTTACAGGTCAGACAGTCGGTTAATAATTGTAGTAGATATTAAAGGTACAATTCCAGCACCACAATGGCCTTCAGGCCTTTGGTTGCAAATAGGGCTGAATTGAACACACAGGAAATGCTGTATTTAGAGACAGATTTTTAAGGTTGATTAGCATCTGGAGGATGGAACTCACTAATTCTATTAACCTAAAATTCTGTGACTGCATAAACAAGTGAAGAAAATGGAAGCTGCTGGGTGTTCAGCACTTGAGAATCATCAGATGTCTAAATATAGACTTAGGAGCCTAACTTTAAAATTCTTGGCCTTACACCAGGGGTGCCCCAAAAGAATAGAGGACCCAATCTTCAGCGAAGTACTTAAGCATGAGTTTAAGTGCTTTTCTGGTTTGGAGTCAGAATCCCTAACTCATTATTAAAGGGGAACACAAAGAGCTCATAAATAGAAACTTACTATGCTACAACATAGACTGATTTATGCTGGCACCTACATCCCCTAGGAAGGAACATCACCTACTGAGCAGATAACCTAGAGTCAGATATCAAGATACACCTTTTAGTGGTATCCAGGGGACTGAAGGCATGGGTTTCCTATTCATATGCATGTCTGACTGCTATATCAGACCAAGTTCCCTTCCATAAGGGCTTGAGCTTCTCAGCTTAACCTAGTGGTCCCCAGAGGTGTAGTTTCCATATGCCAAAAGATGATGGGCAAGATTTTTCAGCTACACCAGTGCAATCCCACAGAAATCAGTGGGTAAACAGATAAAAATCTTTATATTACAACCCACATTCTGTGTACGCTACACATTGTAGAGAAGAGCTATTTTAGAGTTTTTAATTTGGACTATTTTTATTCCTCTGACTTCAAAACCATGCATCATAGTTAACACGTATCCACTGTACAAAGTTCAGAGTGACAAACATTAAAACTGAAATCTAAAACCTCTAAAATAGTTTTTCTGTACATAAAAGTGTCACAGCTTTAGAACCACATACATCAGGATAGCCAAGACAAGAAGCAAGTTCTCTGTGTGTCTTACTGGGGTGCTGAGGAACTTCCTTTTCCAAATGAAATCAGGGCTCTAGCTTTTATCTCTCATGGGTAATGATATAGACATTTAATCTATCATCACTGGTGCGAGACTGAATATTGCCCATATTGGTCCTTGGGCCAGTATAATTGGAGGGAGAAGTGAATTCCACATTTGAGAGACAGAAGGGAATACTTTTGTGGAGGTTGGCTTCTGTAAAAAGTAAAGGGAGATGAAGACAGAATACAGGTGAAGCAATCAAAGGTACATGAGAATTGCAGCTTATTACATGGCTTCAAAATTTGTTACATCCATAGCATTAAGATATATTTTAAGTGTATGTATTTTTTATATAAAATGCATGAATATGTAGAATGAGAATGAAAAAAATATCTGTATTGGAAGGGCAGCACCTCCCAGTCTTAAGGCCTCAACGGGTATGTCTACCCTACGGGATTATTTTGATTTTACAGAAACCGTTTTTTTAAAACAGATTGTATAAAGTCGAGTGCACGTGGCCACACTAAGCACATTAATTCGGCGGTGTGCATCTATGTACTGACGCTAGCGTCGATTTCCAGAGCATTGCACTGTTGGTAGCTATCCCGTAGCTATCCCATAATTCCTGCAGTCTCCCCCACCCATTGGAATTCTGGGTTGTGATCCCAATGCATGATGGTGCAAAAACAGTGTCGCAGATGATTCTGGATAAATGTCGTCATTCAATTCTTCCTCCGTGAAAGCAACGGCAGACAATCATTTTGCACCCTTTTTCCCTGGATTATCCTGGCAGATGCCATAGCATGGCAATCATGGAGCCTGTTTTGTCTTTTGTCACTGTCACTGTATGTGTACTGGATGCTGCTGACAGACACGGTACTGCAGTGCTACACAGCAGCATTCATTTGCCTTTGCAAGGTAGCAGAGATGGTTACCATCCCTATTGCACCGTCTGCCATTGTAAATTGGCGATGAAATGATGGTTATCAGTCATTTCGCACCATTTGCAGTTGGAAATTGGCGATGACGGTTTTCAATCCTTTTGTACTGTCTGCTGCTGTCATGGGTGCTCGCGGCTGGCCTCGCTGAGGTCAGCCGGGGGCGCATGGACAAAAATGGGAATGATTCCGTGGGTCATTCCCTTCTTTATGTTTTGTCTAAATATAGAGTTAGTCCTGTCTAGAATATGGAGCAAGTGTACTAGAGAACCAGAGAGCACAGCTGCTCTGGGTCAGAGCCCCAGAGATCCCACAGAAATGATGAGCTGCATGCCATTCTAGGGGGTGCCCCTGCAACAACCACACCCATTGCTTCTCTCGTCCTCCAACCTTCCTGGGCTACCATAGCAATGTCCCCCCATTTGTGTAATGAAGTAATAAAGAAAGCAGGAATAAGAAACACTGAGTTTTTAGTGAGATAAAATGAGAGGGAGGCAGCGTCCCACTGCTATGATAGCCCAGGGAGTACAGAATCTTCTTTAGACATGAAAGGAGGGGGTGCTGATGGAGCTCAGCCTCCAGCTGCTATGATGAGGACGGTTACCAATATGGGTTACCAAGCCTTTTGTACCATCTGCCGGGAATGACCACGAGTCATTCCCATTTTCACCCAGGTGCCCCTGGCCGACCTCACCAAGGCCAGCCAGGAGAACTCATGGGCTGATGATGATGATGGCTACCACCATCTGCCACCAGGAAGGGGATGCTGGTGTTCAGCGCTGCAGCACCCCGTCTACCAGCAGCATGCAGTAGACATAGAGTGACACTGAAAAAAGGTGAGAAATGATTTTTTTCCCTTTCCTTTCGGGGTGGGGAGAAGGGTGTAAATTGACGACATACACCCTGAAACACCCGGGAAAAATGTTTTTGACTGGGAGCTCAGCCAAGAATGCAAATGCTTTTCGGAGACTGCGGGGACTGTGGGATAGCTGGAGTCCTCAGTACCCCCTCCCTCTTTCCATGAGCATCCATTTGATTCTTTGGCTTTCCGTTACGCTTGTCACGCAGCACGGTGCTGAGTCCCTGCTGTGGCCTCTGTCGATCATAGCCTGGAGATTTTTTCAAATGCTTTGTCATTTCATCTTCTGTAACAGAGCTCTGATAGAACAGATTTGTCTCCCCATGCAGCGATCAGATCCAGTATCTTCCATACAGTCCGTGCTGGAGCTCTTTTTGGATTTGGGACTGCATCGCCACCCATGCTGATCAGAGCTCCATGCTGGGCAAACAGGAAATGAAATTCAAAAGTTTGCAGGTCTTTTCCTGTCTACCTAGCCAGTGCATCCGAGTTCAGATTGCTTTCCAGAGCGGACACAATGGTGCACAGTGGGATACCGCCCGGAGGCCAATACCGTCGAATTGCGGCCACACTAACTCTAATCCGTCATGGCAATACCGATTTCAGCGCTACTCCCCTCGTTGGGGAGGAGTACAGAAATCGGTTTAAAGAGCCCTTTATATCGATATAAAGGGCTTCGTTGTGTGGACGGGTGCAGGGTTAATTCGGTTTAATGCTGCTAAATTCAGTTTAAACATGTAGCATGGACCAGACCAATGTCTAGCAAGTTCCACCATGGGTCTGAAAGTCATTAGAGTTGAGCGTTTCTCTGAAAGGACCCCTGACCACAATCTCCACTCTTTTGCAAGTGACTTAAATGACATGTAGTTTTTGCACCACAACACACAGTTTAAATTATGCATCTGACGAAGTGGGTATTCACCCATGAAAGCTTATGCTCCAATACTTCTGTTAGTCTATAAGGTGCCACAGGACTCTTTGTCGCAGTTTAAATTATGAGTGTTCCCATGTTTGATTTTAATTGAATCACTCTCTCAAAGCAGGAACAAGGGGGAAAAAATCCACAGTACATAGATTTCGAAGCTCAAGATGATCAATACAAATATTAAAACAAATCAAGGTTTAGCACATAGAAAAATTCAAGACACCTATTGGTATGCAGAAAAATTTAGAAACATACCTTAAACAGGGGGAGTTTTATCAAAGACCCAGTGCCTATAGTACTCATATAAATTCTCTTTTTTTTTGTTCCTGCAGGGTTCCAAAGACTAAAAAAAGAAAATACAAAGCAGAGAAGGCACCGCTGAGTGAATGCAACAGTGTTTTATTAATCCATGTGATTAATCCAGCATGCTGAGGAAGATTCTTTACAGAATCAAAACGTTCATGTTTTTGATCCACATGGATTAAGGAAACACTGTTGCATTCACTCAATGGTGCCTCCTCCGCTTTGTGTTTTGGTTTTATTCTTTGGGATCCTGCAGGAACAAAAGAGGGAGCATTTATATGTGTACAGCAGCATGGGGACTTTGATAACACCCCTTCCTGAAGGATGCTTCCTGAATTTTTCTGAGAGCTCAGCCTCCTGTTTGTATTTGCATCAT
This sequence comes from Gopherus flavomarginatus, assembly GCF_025201925.1. Classification (NCBI taxonomy): domain Eukaryota; kingdom Metazoa; phylum Chordata; order Testudines; family Testudinidae; genus Gopherus; species Gopherus flavomarginatus. The sequence goes on along the minus strand of NC_066617.1, from coordinate 106,556,998 downwards.
TCCCCCAGATAAACCAAACTACTATCAAATAATAAAAAGCTCTCTCTGCTGGCTCATGAAAGGCAGTTGTGCTGCTGTGTGGGTGGACTGCAAATCAGCCTGTTATGCCTGCATAAAGCATTCAGACAATAATTATCTGGGACAACTAACTCAAAAATGTATTTTGGAAAAAACAGCATCTTCCACGAAGAGCAAGCCTACAGACTTCTTTCTGACCGAGCATAAGGCTTCAGGCATCAAGGACACTGAAATGTTTCCGGCCTCATGGCTAAGCATGAGCTTCCATCCAACCTTGTTCAGCAATGTTCTAATGTATGTGCTTACCTTATTATTTGCTTAAATGCTTCACTATATAGCGACCTGAGCTCTCTCTAGTTAAGCACAAAACTGAGTGAGTGAGACAGCAAGTTTCCCTGGTTCTTTGTAGCTAATTTTAATCTGATTCAGAACCCAGTAGAATCAACTATCACAATAAATAACAAAGCATAGGATCTGCCTTTGCTTGAAACCTTTTTTTATTCTCCTCTCCACTCTACCAGGAATCAGGAAATAAGCATGCCATATTCAAGAAACTATCTCCAAAAATGTGGGAGATCATTTCCTCATATGTGCCTGAGAGCAGGAACACTTCGCTGCATTCTCAACAGCCATCAACTGACTCCACCTCTGTTTCAGAATCTTATATAAAACTTTCCAGCTAGTCTTCATGATTCTCCACTGATTTGTTCCCTTCACACATCTCTTTAACCTAATTTCTTCTTATTTTTCATCTTATTGCTACTTTGGTCAAAATATACCATCATAAGAATTTAGCTGAATTTTATGCTACCTAAGATTGGAATGTGGAATAGATATGTATGGTTTTGAATAAAAAGACGAACTTCATCAGTTGATGGCAAACTAAATGACTGTATAAACTCTAGAATGCATTGATGTAGCAAGGTATCTCATGCCAAAACACACACACACATGCGCGCGCACATACATTAATATCTTCTTTCTTTTCTGTATCCTCCTGCATCCACAGATGCATAGAATGTCCACCAATTTCCACCATTTACTTTGGTCTTGTGCTGGTCTGTTCAGGTTTCTAAGTGTCACGTTGGTGAATTTGGCTTCTTTCTCTGTTGTTCTGCGTTTCGCTAAGTTTCCCTCTCTCTGTTTCTTTCCAGGTGGTGTCCACATTATCACTTGCCATGGAAGTCTTGTTGGTGGCATCCTTAAAATGTGTCCTAAATACATGCATCATTGCTGTGGGGGAGGTTTAGGTTGGATATTAGGAAAAACTTTTTCACTCGAAGAGTGGTGAAGCACTGGAATGGGTTACCTAGGGAGGTGGTGGAATCTCCTTCCTTAGAGGTTTTTAAGGTCAGGCTTGACAAAGCCCTGGCTAGGATAATTCAGCTGGGAATTGGTCCTGCTTTGAGCAGGGGGTTGGACTAGATGACCTCCTTAGGTCCCTTCCAACCCTGATATTCTATGAGTCTATGGCGACTTTAAGTGAGGAGTTACTGTATGTTTAAGAACAATATTATGCTCTGCACCCAATCTCCGTGGTCTAAAACTGCTTGTTCCTCTAGAAGTTGACGTTCTATTTGTTTCTTGACACATTCCAGAATGATGTTTCAGATGATTTTTCCAGGCACTGAGAGTAATGTGATTCCTCTCTGGTTATTCACCTCTATTTCGCAATTTTACTATAAGGCCTCTCTTCAACTGGGTTGGTTTCTTTTCTTCATTTCATATCCTAACTAAAAACACAAGGAAAGTCTGGAGGGCTGTTTCATCACTTGATTTAAGCATCTCTCCAGTAAATGTTACCTTCTTCAGCTGCTTTCCCATTTTTGAGTTTACTGATGGCTTTTCTAACTTCTTCCGTTGTAACATCTCCTAAATCAATATCAAGCTCTAGTGGTAGGTCTTCATCACATATTTCTAGTAGTTTGCTTGGGCTTAGTTTATTTAAATCAGCTTGAAAATGTTCTAACCATCTCTTCCTTTGTTGTTCTTCTGTGTTAACAGTCTTTTCATTTACATCATTAATAGGGCCTCCAGTGCTTAGTACTGCTAAGTTTCCTGTTGGCTGCTGGATTGTCTTATACAAGGTTGTAAGGTCATCTTTGGCTAGCATCTTCAGCCTCTTGACATTCTCTGTCACCGTATGGCCTTTTATTTCTTCTAGCACCACTTTTTAAACACTCTGTCTAGACTTCTGTATACATCTTGTCCCTGCTTATCTCTTCACATGTCTTAGCATTCATGAGTTTTTGCTTTACACTTCTGTTTTGCACTGTTGCCCAAATAGCATTGTTAATCCATTCTTCCCTTTTAGATTACCTTGTTATTAGAACTGTCTTTGCACTTTCTAGACATCACTCTCTGATGTTGTCCCACAAAGTAGTGATGTCTTGGTTTGCTTCAGTTAACTCCATTAGAACACTGAACCTGTTCTTCAGTTCAAGCTGAAGAGCACTTTTTGTGTTTAAGTCTTTTATTTCCACAATGTTCACGCACAGTCTTTTTTTGAACATTCTTCATAGTCTTTAACTTTCACTTCAATTTAGCGATACAAAGATTATGGTCACTTGCCTACCTCCACTTTCCTAGAGTAGATGATGATCTTATTTGCTTCTCTAATGTGCATTTAGTTCAAAGCTGTCCATCTACACCAGGGGTTCCCAAACTTGGTTCATGGCTTTTTCAGGGTAAGCCCCAGGCGGAGCACGAGACGCTTTGTTTACCTGAGCGTTCGCAGGTACGGCTGCTTGCAGCTCTCAGTGGCCACGGTTCGCCATTCCCGGCCAGTAGGCACTGTGAGAAGCAGTGGATTTGACCAATGCCTGTCCTTCTTCACATGAAATTGATTTCATTTGACACTACCGCACACTGATATGGTTTCTGGTGTTTGTTTCCATTGTAGGTTTCTTTTTACATGGTGGGGTTACCAGGCCACGCACAACCTTAGTCCCATGGCTCCTTATTCATTTCTTGGAGCTGACAAAATGTGGACACTTCCTCATCTGCCACCCAGGGGACATACTTGGTAACTCTGGATGCCTCAAGACACTATCACTTGGCATTCGCCACTGTTGGAAGACAGGATACTGGGCTAGATGGACTTTGGTCTGATCCAGTATGGCTGGTCTTATGTTCTTATCATATGTTACACTCAAAATCTATATTAAGTTGCAAAGTCAAGCTCTGAAAAGTTTGGAAATACCAGATTTAAGGTTGTCTGTGCAACCTTAATGCAGCCCCCTTGTGCATATGCATCATGAGTCTGTCCTTAATGACATGATCACATACTTTTTCCATAAGACCCTGGCCTCATTCAATGAATAGGCAGTTATTCAATTTTCTTTTACTTTACTCATTTAATTTGTGCCCCACCCAAGGCCTTGTTTAATGTATACAATCCAAACCCTGCTCTGAATACAAAATTATTAATTTCCTTATGAGCTTTTCTATGGCACTCATCACTACAGTATCTAAGTGCTTCACAAAGGATAATGCATTTATCTTCACAATACCCCTGTCAAATGAGGAGGTGGTATTATCATTATTTTACACGTGGGGAACTGAGGCACAGACATGAAACCCAAAATTATCAAGGGTCTGCTAATTTTGAATATCTGGTTGGGAGGCCAGGCACCTGATTATACCACTTTCTAATGTTCAGACTGAGCTCAGCTGCAGCTATGGGCCCTCAACACTCCTGCAAAGTAGATCTCTGGGTCTCAAATCGGACACCCAGAAAATGAGGCATACACAAGTAGTAACCCCCTGTGAAAAGTTTGATTTAAGTGTCTTGACTGGCATAGGAACGCTGTAACAGAAGGATAAAATCCGGTTCCCAGGGTGGCATACAACTACCTTAACCACAAGACCATCCTTTCTCTTTCTGCAGTCCTCTGCAGACATTCACCCTCTTTCATTCACTACACACCTTACAACTTCTGTAAAAAACAAAGCAGGAGTCCTACCAACAAGAGTCTTCTTCACTACACAACCCTGATTCGTACCCAGAGTACAGGCATCCAATTCACTGAATGAGGCAGAGGTCCTCAGGGAAAAATAGTATGTGGTCATGTAAAAAAAGACTACCATAATGCATAGAAACAGGGGGCCCAATTAAAGTGGCACAGACAGCCTTATTTCTGGCATTTCCTAACTTTTGAGTGCTTAACTTCACAGCCTTGATAATGTTCTTTTAATATAGGGTGGCTGTGTTCTCGTTTCGTTTTTAATTTAATTTTCTTGAAAAACCCTTAAGACTTGAAAAAAAAAACCTGAACAAACAAACTTTCATATGTAGAACCCTGCTGACCGCCCAAATGGTTCATCAGCTGGTTTTGGATCTTCAGATCCACAGCACAGTCCTCTAACCACTTGAGCTAACAAAGTAGGAGGCTATTATCATCTATGTGCACCTGCCACTAGAGGCGGTAATGGAGACACAATTTTGCCAGTGGGTTTCACAGCTATCTGCTAAATAGTAAAGGAATGTTGAGACTCAGGAATCCAGCATCCAATTCCCGGTTCTGTATGGAGTGTGCGCTCTAATGGATATGGACCACTCTCCATGTCCCCTGCTGCTCCTATTCCCTGTTTGCCAGCTAGGGTGACCAGATGTCCCAATAAAATTGGGATTGTCCCAATATTTAAACCTTTGTCCCATGTCCCGATCAATGTATGATCAGGATGCCATTTATCCCGATATTCAGTTAAGGAGGCAAGCGGGAGGGAAGCACTGACCCCGTGGGTGCTCCGAGGCTGGAGCACCCACGGGGAAAAATTGCAGCCAAGCTCCCTCCTCCTCGCCGCCTTCTACCCCCACGGTGCACCACGTTCGTGCTCCTCCCCCGCTCCAGGGCTTCCCACCACCTAACAGCTGTTTGGTGGTGATTAGCGCTTTCCAGGAGGGAAGGGGGAGAAGCAAGTATGCAGTGCGTTCAGGGGAGGAGGCGGAGAAGCAGCAGGGCAGGGACTTGGAGGAAGGGAGTGGAATGGGGGTGGGGCAAAGGTGGTGCAGAGGCAGGCGAGCACCCACCTGGCAGAGGGGAAGTCGGCACAGTAGGGTTGAGTGGCAGGCAAGAGGGTGAAGAGGCAAGTGGCAGGCGAGCTGTGGGTGGGGGACTGAGGAGGGATGCAGCAAGCGAGTGGCAGGCCGGGGGATGAGGAAGGACATGATGGTGGGGGAGTGAGTGGAGAGGGGGCGGGACCTGGGGCAGAGTGGACGGGGAGCCTGGGAGAAGTGGGGGTGGACTGTGGGTGGAGCTGATGGCACCCCAATGTGTCCTGATATTTTAGTGTGGTGATCTGGTCACCCTATTGCCAGCTCCTGCCATGCCTTTTCCTGCTGTTCTCTCCCCTGGTTCCTGCCCAGACAGGGTGATAGCAGCCCAATCACCCCTCCAGACTCATGACCATCCCTTCACCTCACCTCCTCCCCCTCCTTCTACTGCTGCCCCTCCCCCCTCGTGATCCTTTTTCCCCAGCTCCTGGTCCTCTGCCCTCTGCTCCTGCCCCAGTGCCCTACATCTCCTATCCTCTTTTCTCCTAACCCTGAGCTCCTCCCCCTTTTATCCCGTCCCCTGACAGAAACACACTTCCTCTTTCCCTTCCTTCCCTGTTGTCCACCCCTAGGCACTAAAGTCAGGCAGCTTCCTCCCTCTAATCCTCACTGCCTGGAAGCCAGCAAGGGGAGCACTGAGAGCCCAGGAGAGACTTTCTCCATGCTCTAAACTCCTGTGCCTGGGGCCACCGTGACCCTGGGCGGCTAGAAGAGCAGTTGCAGAGCAGAGCTCAGCCCCTCCAGTCTTGGGCTGGAGCATGTTCAGTCACTCTGTAGGGATGGTGTGTGTAAAGTCTAGGTCGCCACCCCGCTGGTTTTTGTAGTGCCTTGTCAGTTAATCATGAAAACGTGCCAGATTTTTTTTCCTCGGCACCAACATTTCCTCTGTAAGCTGGCCAGTCATGTAGTGATCTTGTAATTACCAGCAAGCACACGCTGCACGGCTGGGAGCAGAGCATGACCAGCCCAATACCTAGGTCCTGCTCTGAGTGCCAGGCCCTCAACCTGCTGAAGCTGCAGTGGTTCTTTCCAGCACTGGGGACCAGGAATTGGGACGGACCAAGGCTCACAAGCAAGCTGGCATTGGAAACAGGGACTGGGGTCGGATAGGCAGGGGCTCCTGAGAGGGAGTGGGTGTAGGGGGTAGTGGGAAGGTAAAAGGAAAAGAGGTCTTCAACCGCCCCAAGTCCCCCACCTGCACTGCTGCCTGAATGGGGGGAGCAGAGGGGTAGAGGAGAATCAGGCTGGTGGGGACAAGCAGTGCATCTCAGAGGTAGCAACCCTACAATCTGGCCGCGTGTAGGATCTGTAAGTGGATGGGGCACGCTCTGTGAAAGCAGAATTTAGCTGCCAAATTCCAACAAATCTCCACTGAGCACATGTGAACTGAGATTTTTCAGACATCTACAACTGCCAAATGGGAGTGAGTTTTTCACAAAGAAAACAAAAGGCACATTCTCGTCACCAGCGTGATCCCACCCACACACACATTCTAAGTCCCTATTACAATAAATTGTTTTTAACATGGGCAAAACAACATATTTTCCCTAACATCTTTTTCAGAAACAGATTGACCATTTGAACTTAAACGTCAAAAACAAAACAAACAGAAAACAAAACAAACAAAATGGCGTGAGACAGACACCCAACATAAAACGTTTCAGTCCAAACCGTTAAAGTTTGGCAATATTATAGGACCCTGTTTTCAGTCGCTTACAATAGGAAATGCTGGGCAAACTTTACTATAGGCATTCCTACCTGTGATGCCAATAATGAAAGAGCATAAAAATAGCAGCAACAACATACAGAAATTTAACCTTTATTTTGCATTACATCAGCCTCCATACATGACTTCATATTAAGAAAGAAAAAATACATAAGCATATTCATCTAAGAATTTACAAAAAACTGTATAAACTTTTAAAATCACATATTTTCCAAAATCATTCCTAGCCATCCCTGTGGATCAACTGCTTTGTATATCTCACTGGTTATACCAGGGTCTTTCCCCTCTGATACAGTTATTTTGGAATGATATGTTTATATACAGTATGGGAGTATTTCAATGCATGGTCAACTAATTCTCTGCTATAAAACACTTACTAGCTAATTATCTACAAACACAGAAGGCATATTTGATTTTTCATGTATATTACTGTGGTAGCCAGGCTTATGTAATGTTTGGTCTGTCTCTTCAAAATACTTTCCAGAAAAATCTCAAAGATCACTCAATCTGGGAAATGTAACAATTAAACTTTATTTCATATTCAGACCAAATAGCCTCAGTGTAGAAACTCTCCATATTCTTCATGTATTTTCCAGACACCTAGCGTTAAATAGTTTCCACTTAAATTTGAAGAATTTGAGACAGTTCCTAAATTTGAGCGTCTTAAATTGAGACTCCCTGTGATGAATCTGTGCCCTTTCTGAGCAATCATTTGAGATAAACTGTCGCCCTTAGTATATAGGGAGGAATTTCCACAGCACTTGGCATTTGGCCTCACACCAATTCTCCTTTGAAGCTGAAGACTATAGAGAAAATATCTGACTCCCTGTTGAGTAAACATTTGACCTTAGACTACTGGGAAGAGACAAACTAGAGCTTCTGCTTTTCAGAGACGGCTAAAAGATTACACAACCCCTCCTGCAGAGTCCTAACAACTCAAGGCAATATTCTTAAGTAGGTCATGTAGGCTGAGGTGTCATCATGGCTCTTTCAAATACATAGGACACCATATGACATGTTTCTGGTGCACTCGCCGCCCATCCTGAAGACAGTGAGATTTTATGCCAAAATTATATAAACATACCAAGAAAACATTAAGAACAAGAAGTCTACTGGCAGACTGACCTGATACATTATAGGACAATAACAATAGTTCAAAAGGCAGATATGTACACCTGGAAAAAAAAACCTGGCAATTGGGTCAATCAATGCTATATTTTTGTTGTATAATGAGATCCACTGGCTGAGAGTTGAAATTAGACACATTTAAGCTGGAAATGTAGCACCGATTTTTAACCGTAAGAGTGGTTTAACCATTGGAACAGATTACCAAGGTAGGGTGACCAGATGTGCTGATTTTATAGGCACAGTCCCGAGGTTCAGGGCTTTGTCTTAAATAAGTACTTATTACCCCCAACCCCAGTCCTGATTTTTCACACTTGCCATCTGGTCCCCCTATACCAAGGAGAGATTCTCTGTCACTTTGAATCGTTAAATCAGGACTCCATGTCTTTCTAAAAGTTGTGCTTTAGTTCATCCACAAGTGATTGGTTTAATTCAGGAGTTGTTGGGTGAAAGTTAATGGACTATGCAAGAGGCTAAACCAGACTATCACAATAGCCCCATCTGGCCTTAAATTTTATTAATCTATTTGCGACGATGGTTATAGTGATCACCTCGCAAAAGTTAACAGCTCCCCAAAAGTGATATCCTCTGTACCCTCACGTCTTTAATGGTAAAACGTAAGTGTGTGGAATTAGTTCCCAAATTCTAATTTTGGATACATCTACAATTGTTGCCATTTAGAAATAATACATTCTACATTTTTGTTTTGAATATACAGAACTGATGTTGATTATTGAAATACTATACCATTGGGTTGTACTGTCACCAGGTACAGTACCAGAATTAAATGACAAAAAGTGTGGTTATAGCAAATAATGCACTTCTCAGGTATACTGTGGGCCTGCAAGAAAATATTTTTTTCAAAGTTATTGTACTTAAGAGTATATACTCTGTGTGGGTGTGCAATATAACAGAATGCACAAAGTAGTAATACGTCTTGATTTTCTCTCTTACATTCTCCATTATACTTTTGGAAACAAACCGAGATGACAACAGAGGTTTGCATTTGTATTGCTGACAACTGAAATGTTTTATAAGACTATTATTTAAAGCACAGATGTTTTACCTGTATCTCTCCAGGTGTTTCTCCGAGTTGGGAAATTTTTTTTGTTTTGACTCATCTGTTTGACTGGAAAGCCACGGAACTTGGTATTGAGCATCTGGGGAGACTCAAGAATTCCAGGTGAAATTTTCATGTGAGCTGTAAACCTGGGGCATAGTAATGAAGGTCTCTCATGGTGACGATTGTACTGGGGAACGAAAAACAAGAGTCAGAATCCACCAGTCCTCTGTGTGTGCAGAAAAAGCCACCACACTGCTATTAAACAGATTAAGCCAACAGCAACAAATGAAAGGGTAGAGGAATCGCCAGTATTTTCTAGCTCATTCTCCATTCTTTAAATTCTAAGAACTTGAAGTTGAGACCTGCTACATACAGGAAAGAAAACCATGTATTGGTTTGAGGTATACACATTAGAACGAATATCATTAATTGTCATGTAAGAGAATTAATTTTCTGTTAAAGATTTGTTTTTAAAGCACCGTAGGCTGGGCCATTTAACATTCTCCCTCAGTTAAGCAGCAGAGCCCAGGCTATTAGCCGAGCACACACTCCTGCACCCAGATTAAATGAGACTCCATGTTTGCACAGAGGGTTCTAGCTAATGCTTTTGCTTACAGGCTTTTAGGAGCTGATGCTTTTATGGAATACAGGTATAAGGACTATGTTTTGTCTAATTGGCCTTTATATTGTTTGCTATTGGAGAATGTGTTCTGGCTTTTGCTGGGCTAACATTTATCAGATTTACTGACCTAGTGTCATAATCCTGCAACTAACTTTGTGCATGGGCCACTGCAACCACACAAAGTCTCATTCACTTCTGTTACTTGCAGGTTCAGAAGGATGCTGGTTACCAGTTTTGTAACCTCACCCAGCCACAAACGAACTCCAGACTAGAGCTCTCCTCCCATCTCAAATGGACTCCATCTACCCAGGATTGAGGGAAATGAGATCTTGTATCTTTACTGTTCCTTAATGGTGAATTGTCAGGATAAAAATCCTATGGTCCTAATTGTTCTCTCCATTTTCTTCTGTGCTGCCCCTCACACTTGGGAAGAGCTCCTCATAAAAGTACACAAAACTATCTCCGTGTCCTCCTTCACACTCTCCGTTGCTGTGATGCCTACAAAAAGTTGACATCAGCTGGACAACTGGTGTACAAAGATCAAAGCCTATGGTACTGAACAATATTGTCTCATTGTTTCCTTGTCTCCTTCCCCCATTTGTTTCTTGTATCTTGTCTTATACTTAGATTGTAAACTCTTTGAGGCAGGGACCAGTTTTTTTTTCTTTTTATGTACATCATATAGGACAACTGGGCTCTGTTCCATGCCTAGGACTCATAGGTCCTACCACAATACAAATTAATAATAAACAATAATAATCATAATTTTAAACAATGAAATAGACTAGCTAGTTTCTAGCCAACTTCACTTTCATGTTCTCATATACTAACACAATGCTGAAATGTGAGAGCTATGAACTCTGCAGGACAATACTTGTTTCTTTAAAATAACAAGTATTACGTATAGTTCTCCACCTCCTCAATTTCCTTTATGGCTTAAAGGTTATAATGTTGTCGATAGACAAATGCTACCTATGTTTAACTGATATCCTCAAGATCAGCACATGTGAAGCAACAATGTGGACAATGCAGAGATTCCAGAGTACTGTAGATTTCTTGCTAAATGAGTCCAAAAAAGTGAGGCCATCCAGTGAAAAAGGAGGGATTTATGAACTCTTACTATTCTTTCCGTGTCACTCCAACTTTCCTCAAACCACAATGAAAAATGACAATAGTACTCAAACTTTATATTTTACATTTGGGGTTTTTTTTTGGCCAATGCATTGATATTTTTACAAAACACAGGTTTAAAGCTTCTGTTAAACTGTAATCTGAAATACAAGTTAATCTATGGAATCATGAACCGAAACTTCATAATAAATGACACAGTGAAAGAAGAGTGAGAACTATAAACCTAAACAAGGCAGTTAACTATTGACAAGAATTTGCATTCCCTGCATTTAAAGCAATTTGTTACTTCCATGCATTCTGAAAAAGTGGGGTTTTTACCCATGAAAGCTTATTCCCAAATAAATCTTTAGTCTTTAAGGTGCCAACGGACTCCTCATTGTTTTTGTCACTTCCAGTTTCACATAACTTGCCCACATTCAGCATATGGAAATTGTGAACCGCATAGACTATCTCTAGCTTTCTTTTCCTTGTTCATACATTTTCCCCTAAAATCTAAAGTGATAAATTACAGTTAAAAGGCGTAGACTAGAAAAAGATCACATGAGACGTTAAAATTGATTAGTTCATAGCCAAAAAAATTCAAAGCAAAATGGAGTTCTGAACTTTTTCAATGAAGGGTAGTCTCAAAATTAATATATAGAGTATTAAACCATTATTGCTATAAGTCTAGTTATGCAACTTTGTATTGTATTATTCAATAAAACAGTGTTTCCTCGAGGTCAAAAGTTTTATTTCTTTGAGAACCATATTTCAGTTCTTATTGTTGTGATTCTTTTGATGTGCACAAAGTAGACTCTAGCTGGGAATCAGGGTTAGAATGGCCAGTGGTAGCAGTTACTCAGTGTTTAGAGGTTCCCACACTTTTTACAAAGCACTCACGTTTTCAGCAGGTATAGAAACATAGTTTTTACCATCACCCATAAGGCACATTATTTAGCTACAAGTATATTTGAAAAAGAAACATGACTGTAATCAGATTTCAAATTTAATAATGACATTATTTTTCAGTGTGTTTTATGCAAAAATTTATGAGCAGACTAGAAAGAAGTATGGAACTTCTAGGGGTTAAATGTGACTCATTGTAAAGAACGCGCCCTTTTCAATAACACTTCTCTTTTGATTAACGAAAAGCCAGGCCTTATATATTATACACAATCCTCTTTTTAAACAAGGCAGACTCCCACACCACAAAGATACTAGAACAGTAAATATTGATTTTCTTGACTGATGGTACACCTCATGCTACCCAGACCACTCAAGCATCTGCTTGTTACCACAAGCTATTCCCTTTGTCAAGGAATAAAGCAAAGTGGCGTTATGTGCTATCGGTTGTGGATTGCAAATACTTAAATACATTTCTCAGAATGAAAGGTGCCTTCTTTTGATTTTTTTAAGTGTTTGCTTTAGCCCCATACACACTACTAGCACCTGTACTTTTCAATTGTTGGTCTGCCAAGATCACTGTGGTTTTCTTTCTGGCTTCTTTATAACTATTTATTATAAGTAAAGCATCTAGTGAAGCCATAAATGATTTATTTGTTTATTTATTTACTCCTACTAAAAAAAGATAGACATGAAAACAAAACCTCCAAATCCTGGTGCAAATTTTGCACATACCCTGATACATTAACAAGTGCTAAATATATGATTATAAAACAAGTGTGACGTATCGGGGAAAAGCCTGGCCTTGTCCACTGTATTTAATTATTATTTGGGACATCTTTTTCTTTTGATTTTGGGGTGGATCCAAAACCATGCTTTGCTAAAGATCACCACAACAGCACAAACTGGGCAGGCATTTACGCCTGCTAAATACTTCAGAAGTGAGAGTGAGGAGGCTTTGCAGCACTGAGCACACTTTTAGTGCTCTACGGACACTAATTATCAGCACTGCAAAGTGAGAGATGCTATTCAATGGGAATATGTATTTTTTTCTTTGAAAATTTGTCTTTTTTTGACAAAACTACATAAGAAAAATATCTTCCCCCCCCCAATTTTTTGGTTTATAATTTTTCCACACCAGCACCTGATGGGAGGAGAATCACCTAGGCTGGGAGTTTGCCTTTCTCTGCAGGAAAACCTGCTCTCCTCCTCCCCCTCACTGCTGGTTCCCCTTCCCTTGTGGGAGGGCAGAGCCCTCTTCCTCACCTTTTCTTCCTCCCCTCCAGAGGAAAAAAGGAAACTTTGCCACCTGCCTCTTCTTCTGCAGTTAGGATCTTTAGTCAACAGAATGGGCCAATCAGCTCCCTCTCCCCTTCTGGCTTTCCACAGTGGGGACAGAGGTTGGAAATACAAGGTGGTCCCCTGTTGTACTAGTTTAGATAGAATCTATCTGCTAATGGTGTTAACACAACCCAGTCACTGTCCAACATCAAACAGTGTTAAACAAGGTTCAGGATTTGGTATACAGAGACCTTAACCTACTTAGTACCATGGCAAGAACACAGCCTTTTAACCTTTTATTAAAGACAAAGAAAAGAAGTGAAAATAGTTAAAGCATTTGAAATATAAAGTATTAAGACAGACTTTCATGTTAACAACATCCCCCTTTTCCCTTTAGTTGGAGAGAATCTTTAGAAGGAAAAAAAAAAAACTCTTGCTTGGCAGTCTTTTAGCTGGTGTCAAAGATGATAACTGTTCATTTGGGGGAAAAGAGAAGAAGTCAGTTGAGATGGGCTGGAGCTGTCGTTGTTGTTGTTAAATTCAGATCCTGTTTCCTAAAAAGACTCTCACTTTGGCCTGGTCTGGTCAGGACATCTCTTAGGATTGGAAGAAGAAAGTCTGAGGTACCAGGAGACGAAAGGGGCGGCAGCCATGATGAAAGCTTGTTCCAGTAGCCAAATTTTCTCCCCAAAGTTTCCTTCCTCAAGAACTCACAAAAGGGAGTGCTGGGCAGAATAGCCCATCCCATCACTATTTTGTCCACCAGTTAGGCCTAGTTTCTGACCACTGATTTCCGGTTCCATAGTTTTCTTGCTTATCAGGCAGGATCATAACACAGTCTTTGTGTTATGTCAGTAGGACTTTTTAGTTGGACTAATTCTGTCTCTTGCCCATTTGGACCTGTTCCTGTTCATTGTTACAGGTTATCATGAGAATTTACAAATTTACACTCACTTTTTACAGCTGAGACCACTATTAGGGTAAATTTGTAAGCCCAATTATCATAACACCCCTACTGTGCATGTGCGCACCCACACTTATCTGGCTGGTTATTGGCCTGTTTTCAGACATAAAGTACTTTCAGGTACATTTATCCTCCTTGTTACCATTCTCTTCCCACAAGATGATGCTATGTCACTTCCCTATGTAACATCAGTACCCAGCTTTGATGCCAATCAACAAAGACAGTGGGCTTCCTTTCCTGTTTTGGTGTACCTTACCACTGCATTTAAGACTTCATTTGGCAAAACCCAGCCAGAGGAGATGACATTTATAATTCAAACTTTCATACTGTACTAACAGACCTGATTAGTTTTTTCACCAAAATGGATAGAAACGTCTTCATTGTGCTAGGTACTTGAACCTAAAACAGGCATGTGAGACTTGGGGAAGAATTGTTTAGAGTTATCCAAGGTGGTTAATCTAAGAGTAATGATATTCAATCAATTAAACTGAGCAAATGACTTATTAGGCTGAATATATATACATAGTTCTAATGGTGAAACATATTAGACTGTGTTCGTTAAAACAAGAGTGTGCCAAACAATTGAGAATCTGCAGTAAGAAACATTACTGAAATGAAATGGGACAGACAGTGTGGTCATATAAATCAGGACTTGTCTACTCCTGAGAAGGTATCCTCAGAGGAAGGCAGCATTTGGTAATGGTTAGAGTACAGGACTTGGAGTCAGACTTGGGCTCTATTCCTATCTTTGCCTCCGGCTTGCTGTATGCCATTGGGAAAATCACTTTATGGTCCTGTACCTCAATTTTCCTATCAGTAAAAGGAGGATAATACTTCTTGCTTACCATTGAAAATTGCTCCAAGTCACTAGCCTCACAAACCTCAAATGCAAATATCTCCCATGCCCATGTTCAAAGAATAATGGATTTAGTAATTGTCTTTATGTGTTTTGAAAATAAGGAGCCAATACATGTAAATGGGGTTTTTTAAAAAGGAAATACAAAACAAACATGGGAGAAAAGAGACATCCTCAAAATGCAATAAAGCTATCTTAAATGTCTGACACAGTGAGTAAAAATAAACAAACTATGCCACAAACACAGTCTTATTGCTTGTAAAATAGACCCACATATTAAAGATCTAAACTGTGATACAGAATTTCCTAGGATGCTCAGTTTCAGGGGGTGCGGGGCTTGGGGGGTGAAGGAATCATAATTCAATTACTTAATGATTTATTACAAAACACTTTGCCCACACAAGATTTTTCAGTATGTAAACACCATACTACTACACTATCTACTATTACAGGCCTAGTATTTCAGATTTCATTAGTCAATAAAGCCAGGTTTATTTGTAATAAAGTTAAGCCCTTCCAACCACTGACCATGGAAACCAGATTTTGAAATAATTCAGATTTGTGTTTCTGTTCTTTCCAATTAAGGGTAATATCAGGAAGGACAGACAGTGGGTAGCATTGTTCAAGCACCATGGATTTAAGCAAGAAAATCTGATTATCAGCTCATGTCAGAAGCCAAGCGATAATGCAGCTTAGCATTTGTTTGGGCTTTTTCTTTAGCCAAAAGATAATTACTGTTCGTTAAGTCTTACGTAAGTGTATCTAATATCTATGGTCCTAAAAATTATGAATAGTATAAGCACACAATAGGCAAAGAAGAATTACTGTATTTATTATTTACTTGGGCTGTTCCATCAAGATAATTTCATTAGCCAGGAAAGTTAAACTTAATGTCAAAGTATAATTTCTTAAAGGCCAAAAAGTTAAATATCAATTCTCATGCAACTTGTATGAGAAGTTGCATTTTTATCAACACACAAAAGCCATATTAAAGTAACACTAAGATCCCAGTCTTGCCATTCTTACTTAAACAAAACTCACAATGACCTTAATGGGAGTCATCTTGCCGTAGTATTGACTGCAGGATCTTGCCTTTAAGATCCATTTTTTTGCAGTGCTGAATGCCTTTAGCATCCATTGACTTCAGTATGTTCCCCATCTTGCAAAATTGGACCCTACATTTTTTGAACAAACTGACAAAATCGTACTTCAGACCAAAAGTTGTAGCTCTGTTTCTAGGTATTGGAAACTAATATGATGACATGTTCATTAAACAATGCAGGAGCATTGTTATCTTGACAAATGTTATGTTTTAAGAAATAATTAATAGGGACGAGAGAAAGGCTCATTCACATTTATGGCGTTATCGATTCTTCTGCTTATAGGAGCAGATAGAAAAGGCAAATATTGGCCAATAGGAACCAGAAAGCATGACGCTGAAATGGGCAAAGAGCAGCCTAAGTAACAGAAGCAGCAGCATCCTCAAATTGAACCTCTTGTGAACACCATGTGCTTAGGTCCCTATAGGCTTTGGTGGGGTACAATAGAGTCATGACTACCCCACAGGGAAATATCTGAGGGAATTTAACCTGCCGGCTAGTTGAAAATTTACATGCACATTTTCACTGAAATTTCAAACTTGAATGAAAAATAGAAAGAATGTCAACTAACTTTTCTTCACTACTTGGTGTGCAGTCTTGACTGGGAAGAAGGGAGGAGAGAGGGTGTATGTGTAAAAGCAGGGAAAGGAAGTGAGCTCATTTCACTGATGAGTTATTGCAACCTTAACTTCACTTTAACACATTTTTGTATGTGAGAATTTCCTTAGTTTTAAAATAATCATAATACTGGGTAGTGAATAAAACTGGGGGAGGGAGCTATTCTCCCCCTTCCTCCTGATGTCCTAAGAGCTGCAGAAGAATCATCTCACTAATGTGTATCTTCTAAAACTCTTAGGAGAGGAGCCAGACTCCTGTAGACTTCAGGAGATGCACAAAGTAGAGTTCCGCCTAGGTATATGAATAAACAACCTGGCAAGCCTTATGACAAATTAATTTGACAAAGTCAATTCTGACCATCTGTATTTGTCCCCAAGCCAAATACTTCCACAAGCCAAATACTGCCTTTAAAAGAATTGACATTTACACAACCATCTCTCTATGCAAATTCTATATAGCACTTTACAACAGGCAAAACGGTTGATTTGGTGAAATACACAGTAGAGATGAAAGCTAAACAGCTACATGTAGAGAGAAAAAATGCAATTTGAAAAAGACATTTGGAGCCATCTGCAATAGGAAATAATTCACAGCTAACCACCTTAAAACACAAACAGATGAATACAAGTATCAAGTAAAGGCAGTGAACTTGTTCTGACTTTCAATGAAAGTTTTTGTGAAAAAATGTGTAAAAAGTTTCTGCTCTTTTTCCATCAGCTGTATTACCAAGTAAAATACAGTGTCGAGGCCTGATCTTTAGCAGCTCTCCATTCTAACACTTCGAATCACAGGCGCCGAGCATCTCACAGGATAGGATCCTAGTTTACTAATATTTACTAGTAAGAGATGGAATCTACACATGAAATGAAAATACAATATCAGTAGCCAAGAACTGGTCTCTGAATTGGTACTCAGAAGATATTCATTCAGGCTCTGATTCAGAAAAACGCTGATGAAACATGTTTAAATTTAACCATGTGAACAGTCCCATACTACTCACATGCTTGAAGGTTAAACATGTGCTTATGGATTTTGTAGAATTTGGGCTTCAATAAGGATTATCCTAAAAGTCAAATACAACTTTTGGATAATAAATTATTAGCCAAACAAAAGTATAGGACAACACTAAAGTAAAATAAAAGCTTTTTTATTCAAGTTATGCATTACAAGCATACCGTGAACTAACTTAACAAGATGAACGACAGATGAAAAAATAATCAGCCTACTGTGCACCACTTATATAACAATTCCAGGCTATAAACCAATGATATACAATAATAATTATGAAATTAAGATCTCTTTTGCAGGAAGGAATTCAGAAATACCTTGTCACTGTAACGTTACTGAATGTAATTATAACTTTTGGATTATATTCATATTATATATATATTCAAATTATAACATTTGAAAATATGTGTCTACTGGACATTAACAATAAACAACAGGGAAGATAGTACTAAGGTGTAGCCTAAATTAGTCACTTCAAAAAGACAGTTTTTATAAGTAATACAATACCACACAAGAATAAAAACAAACCTGCAGACAAGAAGCAAAAAAAGAGAAATAATCATTAAATACTGCCTTGTGTTTATTGTTTTATTCACAGATTTTAAGGCCAGAACGATCTATTATGATCATCAGTCTAAACTAGGGCTGTCAAACTATAAAAAAAAATTGTGATTAATCACAAGATTTAAAAACAATTATTAGTTTTAATTACACTGTTAAACAATAGTAGAATGCCATTTATTTAAATATTTTGATTATTTTTCTACATTTTCAAATATATTGATTTCCATTACAACACAGAATACAAAGGGTACAGTGCTCACTTTATATTATTTTTATTACAAATATTTGCACAGTAAAAAGATAAAAAAAATAATATTTTTCAATTCACTTCTTACAAGTACTGTACTGCAATCTCTTTTTATCATGAAAGTGCAACACAAAAATGTAGGGTTTTTTTGACATAACTGCACTCAAAAACAAAACAGAGTAAAACTTTTTAGATTCTACAAGTCCACTTGTCCTACTTCTTGTTCAGTCAATCGCTATGACAAGCAAGTTTGTTTACATTTACAGGAGATAATGCTGCCCACTTCTTATTTGCAATGTCATCTGAAAGTGAGAACGTGTGCTCACATGGCACTTTTGTAGCCAGTTTTGCAAGGTATTTACTAGGGCTGCCAAGCAATTAAAAAAATTAATTGCGATGAATTGCACAATTAATCGCATTGTTAAACAATAACAGAATATCATTTATTTAAATATTTTTCAATGTTTTCTAAACTTTTCAAATATATTGATTTCAATTACAACACAGAATACAAAGTGTACAGGGCTCACTTAATATTTATTTTTTATTTCAAATTTTGCACTGTAAAAAAACAAAAGAAATTGTATTTTGCAATTCACCTAATAGAAGCACTGCAGTGCAATCTCTTTATCATGAAAGTTGAACTTACAAATGTAGAATTATGTACAAAAAAAACCTGCATTCAAAAATAAAATAATGTACAATTTTAGAGCCTACAAGTCCACTCAGTCCTACTTCTTGTTCAGCCAATCGCTCAGATAAAGAAGTGTGTTTACATTTACAGGAGATAATACTGCCCTCTTTTTAGAATCGTAGAAGATTAAAGTTGGAAGAGACCTCAGGAGGTCATCTAATCCAATCCCCTGCTCAAAGCAGGACCGGCACCAACTAAATCATCCTAGCCAAGGCTTTGTCAAGCTGGGCCTTAAAAACCTCCAAAGATGGAGATTCCATCACCTCCCAAGGTAACCCATTCCACCCTCCTAGTGAAATAGTTTTTCCTAATATCCAACCTACACCTTCCACCTGTCCCTTGAGACCATTGATCCTTGTTCTGTCATCTGCCCCCACTGAGAACAGCCTAGATCCATCCTCTTTGGAACCCCCCTTCAGGTAGTTGAAGGCTGCTGTCAAATCCCCTCTCACTCTTCTCTTCTGAAGACTAAATAAGACCAGTTCCTCAGCCTCTCCTCATAAGTCATATGCCCCAGCCCCCTAATCATTTTCGTTGCCTTCCACTGGACTTTCTCCAATTTGTCCACATTCTTTCTGCAGTGGGGGTCCCAAAACTGGACGTAATACTCCAGATGTGGCCTCAGCAGTGCTGAATAGAGGGGAATAATCACTTCTCTCAATCTGCTGGCAATGTTCCTACTTTTGTAGCCAGCATTGAAAGATATTTATGTGCCAGATATGCTAAACACTCGTTTGCCCCTTTGTGCTTTGAACATCATTCCAGAGAACATGCCGCCATGCTGTGACTGAACTCCTTGGGGGGAGTATTGTATGTTCCTTTTTCTGTTTTCCCGCATGTTTCATGTTATAGCAGTCTCGAATGATGACCCAGCACATGTGGTTCATTTTAAGAACTGCAGTTTTGACATAACGCAAAGAAGTTACCAAGTGCCTTCCAAAATCTGATCGGGAGGAGGTGTGGAGCATGCTTTCTGAAGTCTTAAAAGAGCAACACTCCAATGTGGAAACTACAGAACTCAAACCACCAAAAAAGAAAATCAACCTTCTGCTGGTAGCCTCTGACTCAAATAATGAAACTAACATGCGTCGGTCTGTACTGCTTTTGATTGTTATTGAGTAGAACCCGTCATCAGCATCGACATATGTGCCCAAGGAGGCTGAAGCATGAAGGGAACATATGAATCTTTAGCACATCTGGAACATAAATATCTTGTGACTCCGGCTACAGCAGTGCCATGTGAATGCCTGCTCTCACTTTCAGGTGACATTGTAAACTAGCAGCAGGCAGCCTTCTCTCCTGCAAATATAAACAAACTTCTTTGTCTTAGCAATTGGCTGAACAAAAAGGAGGACTGAGTTGACTTGTAGGCTCTGAAGTTTTACATTGTTTTGTTTTTGGAAACTTTTTTATTTCAATTACAACACAGAATAGAATATATACATAAATATAGAAAAGCATCCAAAATATTTAATAAATTTCAATTGGTATGTGTGGTGGGGCGATGACTCACTGGCAAGGCGCCTCCTGGTGGTTGTCCAGGAAATTAGCTCTTTTCCAGCTCCGGAGCGCCCTCTGCCAGCTGATGTCTCACCTGCTGCTGGCCCCTGTGTCCTTCCTAGACCTCAGTGCCCTTTACCCAGGGGTTCTGCCCACCGCAGCAACCCACAGTCTCTGGGCCTCCCTTCCCAGGGGAACCCCCAACTCCCTATCCCCACCTTGTCTCAGTGGCTACTGCCAGTCACCATCTAGCCCCCACTCACTGGGACAGACTGAAGTCTATAAACCACTCATCATCGGCAAGGGGGGTTTGAACCAGCCATCACTGCCTATCCCTGAGCTGCCCCTCTGCAGCCCTAGTACCCTTTTGTGGGCCCTCAACTCAGCCTGCAGCCTGGGGCTTAGCTAGGCTGGAGCTCCCCAGCTCCCCTTGCCCTTCCCTAGCACTGCTCCACCCTAAGTACCGTCCTCAGCTTCCCAGGCAGCCAGGTCCTTCTCTCTCAAGAGGCTAGAGAGAGAGGCTCCTTTCCTCTGACCCACTGCCCTCTTATAAGGGCCAGCTGGGCCCTGATTGCACTGGCTACAGCTGTGGCTGCTTTCCCAATCAGCCCAGTATTTCCCCTGCCACAGCACTCTCCCAGGGCCGTTTTAAGCCCTTCGGGGCAGGAGCAGGGTGACTACCCCACTACAGTATGCTATTATTTACCAGTGCAATTAAAACTGTGATTAATCACAATACCATTTTTTAATCACAATTAATCTTTGCAATTGACAGTCCTAGTATTTACGTGCTAGATATGCTAAATATTTGTATGCCAAATATTTGTATGCCCCCTCATGTTTCCACTACCATTCCAGAGGACATGCTTCCATGCTAATAACGACATGGGGCATGGGTCACTTGCTGGAGGATTCTCTGCAGCTTGAGGTCTTCAAACCACAATTTGAGGACTTCAGTAACTCAGACATAGGTTAGGAGTTTGATACAGGAGTGAGAGGGTGAGATTCTGTGGCCTGCATTGTGCAGGAGGTCAGACTAGATGATCATAATGGTCCCTTCTGACTTTAAAGTCTATGAGTCTATGATGGGTTTTGCTCGATATTGATCCAAATCAGTGTGGATCGATGCATGTTCATTTTCATCATCTGAGTCAGATGCCACCAAAAGAAGATTAATTTACTTTTTTTGGTGGTTCAGATTCTGTAGTTTTTGCATTGTAGTGTTGTTCTTTTAAGACTTCTGACAGCATGTTTCACACCTCGCCCCTTTCAGATTTTGGAAGGCACTTCAGATTCTTAAACCTTGGGTCGAGTGCTGTAGCTATCTTTAGAAATCTCACATTAGTACCGTCTTTATATTTTGCCAAATCTGCAGTGAGAGTGCTCTTAAATCGAACTACATGTGCTGGGTCATCATCCAAGACAACTATAATGCAAAATATATGGCAGAATGTGGGTAAAACCACAAAGGAGACATACAATTCTCCTCCAAGAAGTTCAGTCTCAAATTTAATTAACACATTGTTTTTTTAACGAGAGTCATACAGAAAGAGATGTACAGAAAAAAATACACTTTTTTAGTTTAAAAAAAGTTGATAACAACCCTCCCCAAAATAATCACACTATGACGGTTAATAATAGTTAAGCCTAAGATTTAGTCACAGGTATTTTTGGTAAAAGTCACAGACAGGTCACAGGCAATAAATAAAAATTCGCAGCCTCTGATCTGTCCATGACTTGTACCAAAAATACCCAACTAAATCTCTACTTCTGGGACCCCAGAAGTGGCACTGGGCCCCTGTCATAACATTTTTCCCAGATTTGGACCTTAGTCTCCAAAATATGGGTGTTAGCATGAAAACCTCCAAGCTTAGTTACCAGCTTGGACCTGGTAAAGCTGCCACCAGCCAGGGATTTATACAGTGCCTAGCTCACTGTGGTCTCCCCAAAACCTTCCCTGGGGGACCCCAAGACTCAGATTTCTTGAGTCTCACAACAAAGGGGAATAAACTATTTCCCTTTCCCCTCCTCCCCTCCAGGTGTTTCGTCCCTGGGTTCCTGGAGAGATATACAGAAGCAAGCTCCGTGAATCTAAACAGAGGGATTCCACCCTCCCTGTTTCCAGTCCTGGAAAACAGAAGTACCGAGAGAGCTAATCTCTCTTTCCCCCTCACCCAGAGGGTATGCAAAGTCAGGCTTAGTAAATCTAACACAAAGAGATTTTCCCCCTGACTTCTTCCTCCCACCAATTCCCTGGTGAGCTGCAGACTCAGTTCCCTGGAGTCCCCGCGAAAGAAAAACTCCAACAGATCTTAAAAAGAAAGCTTTATATAAAAAGAAAGAAAAGGACATAAAAATGATCTCTCTGTATTAAGGTGACAATTACAGGGTCATTTGCTTAAAAGAAAAAAAATGAATAACCAGCCTTATCCAAAAAGAATACAATTTAAACATTCCAGCAACTACACACATGTAAATACAAAAGAAAACAATATAAACCTATGGTCTTCCTATCTTTGTACTTACAACTTGGAAACAGAAGATTAGAAAGCCAGGAGATAGAAAAGTCACTCTCATAGCCTAGAGGGCACAGACACAAGACCAAGAACAAAAAACTCACACCCAAAACTTCCCTCCACCCAGATTTGAAAAAAAATCTTGTTTTCTGATTGGTCCTCTGGTCAGGTGTTTTAGGTCACTGCTTGTTAACCCTTTTATAGATGAAAGAGACATTAACCCTTAGCTATCTGTTTATGACAGCCCCCCAAATGCAGGACAAATCTCATCTGACAACCTGCTCCCGAGTCCCAGACATCAGTGCAGCAGGGCTCAGACAGGCAGGCTACCTGCATTCCATGGCCCCACACCACTCCCAGAATCAGTTGGCTGCTGACACATCTCTGCGTGCCCCTGGCTAGGGGGGAGGTGGATCCACACGCAGCCCCTCTCCAGGCAGCGCATGGAGACCGCTGCCTCCTTCCCCCCAAGGGGCGCAAAGAGACGTGCCAGCAGCAGCGCAACAGGGCTAAGGCAGCTCCCTGCCCGTGCTGCCTCCCTTCGCACCAGCACCGCTCCTGGAAGCGGCTGGCATGTACCTGCAGCCCCTGGGGTGGGGGGGGGCATCTCTGCGCATTGTCCCTGCCCTGAGCGCCAACTCCACAGTTCCCATTGGCTGGGAATTGTGGCCAATGGGAGCTACGGGGGCAGTGACTGCGGGCAGAAGCACGCAGAGACCCCCTGCACCTGCCACCTAGGAGCCAGTGACAGAGAGGTGTGCCAGTCACTTTGGGAGCTGCGCTGCCCAAGGTAAGCACTGCTCCCCTGACCTCCCCACACCCCAACCTCCTGCCCCAGCCCAGAGCCCATACCCTGCAGCCAAACTCCCTCACAGAGCCCACACCCCTCATCCCCTCCCACACCCCAACCCCCTGCCCCAGCTCAGAGCCCACACCCAGCACCCAAACTCCCTTCCAAAGCCCAACCACCGCATCTGCTCCTGCACGCCAAACCCCTGCCCCAATCAAAGTACCTCACTTTATTTTCAGTTGCTTCCTATTATTTATAATAGAGGAGGAGGAGGAAGGAAAAAATGAAAAACGAGGGAGGGGGGAGGGGAATAAGAGAAAATGTTCTTTTTTTGGCTGGATCGTGGGGAGAGGGGAAGCCCCGAAAATGAAGCGGCACACAGGGCCCCACTAATTCTAAATCCTCCACCGACTTCATCCCTCCCTGGATATCATCACTGCTAGTCAAACCTATTCATTCATAAAGATGTTGCTCCATCACAAAAAAGCAGATACTTTTCTTTTCCCTAATTGTGTTCTGTGATGGGACAACACCAGAATGAACACCTTACCAGGATATCAATGGAGGCAGGCAGGATCAAGTAAAGTAATTAGGAAGTATAGGCCAAATACAGTTTTTAAATCTGGCTCTGGAAGTTCTCAAGAGGGAAGCATACCTACACACGGAGAAGGAGGAGGGACTGGGCATAAGAACCCTGCTTCTGGATTGGTTACTACTTTGTCTGATAGAAAGATGAGGACTCACACATTGGTCCATAGCGCTGTTGCCACATCACAGAAATAATTAGCTGCATAAGATAAAAATTGTTTTTCTGTTTACTCTTAGGCATTTGTAACACACTCATCAGCATATTCCTAATTGCCCTGATCTTGCAAACATTGATGCACCCAAGTAACTTTGCTCACATGAGCGGTCCCACCACATTCAATTGAACTATTTGTGCGAGACAAGTTACTTGTGCTTAAATGTCTGTAGAACACCTGGGTATTAGAGGATTGAAATGATACTTGGCACAGCCTGTCAATCAGTCATTCTGAGAGAAATTAATTTGGTAACGAAACACCACATTGTCCTCTTTCAAGTTACAAGTTATTTAGTTATACTGATGTCCAAAAGGTATGTTGAAGGTATAAAGTCCATCTGAGTATACCAATACCTGACTATCTATAAGTCTAATGTGCATTCCTCCCTTTTCTCTTGATGTAAATATTACTATTATAAAAACAACTTCCTTGTTAATTTTTTTAAAGTGATCTAAAAATTAACTAAACATCTACCATATGGAGGTTTTTTTTAAGCAAACACTTACCATTGTGCAGTACCCCACTGTTTTCACTCCTTCAATAGATGTCTTTTAAAAGTACATATAAAAAGAATGAGGCGCTGTGTCAAACCTACTAGCACTGCATGTTTAAACACCTGCTTCTCTTCATCAGCCCTTCATAATATTGTTAAACGATAATTATATATACTGATGAGTAACGAATCAAAATACTGTAATCTGTCTTGAAAGGATTTGTACTAATATTACAAGCATAGCATTAATAGGCTATTTAGCCTGTTCTTTTGAAAGAAAACATACCTTCATATACAGATATCTCAAGGAAAAAAACTGGGAAAAACTTACTACATGTTTCTCCCTGTGCTACATCATTGTATGTTATATGGTTTACTACTTCAGATATATGTGTATTCATTTGTTTTACGTATATATTTTACTATTTTTGAACTTTACCTAATAAGTTAGGCCACATCCATAATTAATGCTGCTATTTTGTCCATTTATTTTCTTGGAAAAATTGAGTCACATACCTGAGCCATTTTTAGAATGTTTGTGGTAGACACTGTGTTAAGGTTGAGTTTCAGTTTTTATTCTAACCACCCTTTTCATTTTCTCATAACATAAAAAAAAAAGATTTTTTTGGAGATGAAATGTTGTATACTTGGTCTGAGCTTGGTCTCAACAAGTCAAATATTGTGGTGGGGGGAGTGAACCACAAATACTCAACAAATATTTATTTGAATTTAAAAAAACCCACCATGTTTCACTGGTGTTTGCCAAGCCCTTTTATTCACTTTCAACAAACATTCGTGCAAGTGAACGCCTGTGCATGAGAATGTTTGCAGAGTATTCCAAACATTCATGTGAATTGATGAACTTATGATGGTAGGCACTGAAAGTGTTAATATTGGAGGTCTCTCTGCACCCAGAAGTAGTTCTGACACTGATGTGCCTCTTCCCGGATAGCATAAATAAATCACTTACTCTTAAAGAACCCACATGTGCTTCTGTGTGTTTCTTGTTCCTGCCTGCACCACACCATGACATGGTGTGAAATGTGGGATCCAAATCCAAGCCTCTGGTCCTACCAACACAGCACATGCACAAATACTTGTGCCAGCAATGATCACATCCTGAAAACTCCTAGCAGGTTTAGGAGACAAATCACTGACAATGAACACTCCACACAAGTGATGAGCTCATAGGCAATCTATAAACTGAAATAGACCTACATGGAACCACCTATCAAAATGATTTGGAATAACGAATGCATTTGTTAAATTAAAATCAATGATTATTGATAATTTAATCAATAGAAAAAGGAGCCAAATTCAAATTCTAATGTGAATAGTTCACTTGATGATAGTCTCAGCCCAAAAGTTAGTTGTTTTAAAGTTTTAGCAAAATTGACTAAGCAGTTTGACTAATGCACTGCGGCAGTGGGGGAAGAAGGGGAAATATCCTTCCTCTATCTTATGTTCCATGTGCTATTTTTCACTCTCATATGGCTCAAAAACAACTGAAGCTAAACACTTCAAGCTGGTTGTGTTTCATAATTCTCAGTGAAGAAAGGGTGAAAAATTCATGTTTGGGAAAAAAATTAGTTCCATCTTTCAAAGTTAGGAATATTAAAATTTAGAATGTGCTAGTTATTTCAGTTATAACACAGAGAAGACTGCCCAAGCTAACAGTCATCCTGCTAGAGCAACTCAGGAGTACGGAGATAAATGTAAGGCCATTTAGCAGCAGTACAATACTGGGGCAGTTTTAAAGTGATGTAGCAGTGATTTTCCCTTCTTGCCCTCGCCCCCCACCCCCAATATAAGAATGAAATCCTTTGCAAAAATGAACATGCAATCCTGTAATTGAATCTATATGTAATTGAATCCTTGGTGGACTCAAGGATGATAAGGCCATTGTGGAGAAACTAAATGAATTCTTTGCATCTGTCTTCACAGTTGAGGATGTGAAGGAGATTCCCAAACCTGAGCCATTCTTTTTAGGTAACAAATCTGAGGAACTGTCCCAGATTGAAGTGTCATTAGAGGAGGTTTTAGAACAAATTGATAAACTAAACAGTAATAAGTCACCAGGACCAGATGGTATTCACCCAAGAATTCTGAAGGAACTCAAATATGAAATTGAAGAACTACTAACTGTAGTCTGTAACCTATCATTTAAATCAGCTTCTGTACCAAATGACTGGAGGATAGCTAATGTGATGCCAATTTTTTAAAAGGGCTCCAAAGGTGACCTCAGCAATTACAGTCAAGCCTGACTTCAGTACTGGACAAACTGATAGAAACTATAGTAAAAAACAAAATTCTCAGACACAGATGAATATAATTAGTTGGGGAATAGTCAACATGGTTTTCATAAAGGGAAATCATGCCTCACCAATCTACTAGAATTCTCTGAGGGGGTCAACAAGCATGTGGACAAGGGGGATCCAGTGGATATAGTCTATTTAGATTTTCAGAAAGCGTTTGACAAGATCCCTCACCAAAGGCTCTTAAGCAAAGTAAGCAATCATGGGATAAGAGGGAAGGTCCTCTCATGGATTGGTAACTGGTTAAAAGATAAGAAACAAAGGGTTAGGGATAAATGGTCAGTTTTTAGAATAGAAAGAAGTAAATAGTGTGTAACCCAGGGGTCAGTACTGGGCCCAGTCCTATTTAACATATTCATAAATGATCTGGAAAAAGGGGTAAACAGTGAGGTGGCAAAATTTGCAGATGATACTCAAGATAGTTAAGTCCCAGGCAGACTGTGGAGAGTTACAAAAGGATCTCTCAAAACTGAGTGACTGGGCAACAAAACGGCAGTTGAAAATCAATGTTGATAAATGCATTGGTAAATATAATTCCAAATATACGTATAAAATGATGGGATCTAAATTAGCTGTTACCACTCAAGAAAGAAATCTTGGTGTCATTGTGGATAGTTCTCTGAAAACATCCACTCTATGTGCAACAGCAGTCAAAAAAGCAAAAAGAATGTTGGAAATCATTAAGAAAGGGATCAATAATAAGACAGAAAATATCATATTGCCTCTGTATAAATCCATGATATGCCCACACCTTGAATACTGTGTGCAGATGTGGTCGCCCCATCTCAAAAAAAGATATATTGGCATTGGAAAAGGTGCAGAAAAGGGCAACAAAAATGATTAGGGGTATGGAACGACTGCTCTATAAAGAGAGATTAATAAGACTGGGACTTTTCAGTTTGCAAAAGAGACGACTAAGGGGGAATATAATAGAGGTCTATAAAATCATGACTGGTGTGGAGAAAGTAAATAAGGAAGTGTTATTTACTCCTTCTCATAACACAAGAACTAGGGTCACTCAATGAAATTAACAGGCAGCAGGTTTAAAACAAACAAAAGGAATTATTTCTTCACACAACACACAGTTAACCTGTGGAACTCCTTGCCAGTGGATGTTATGAAGGCCAAGACTATAACAGGGTTCAAAAAAGAACTAGATAAATTCATGGACGATAGATCCATCAATGGCTATTAGCCAGGATGGGCAGGGATGGTGTCCCTAGCCTCTGTTTGCCAGAAGCTGGGAATGGCCGACAGGGGATGGATCACTTGATGATTACCTGTTCTGCTCATTCTCTCTGGGGAATCTGGCACTGGCCATTGTCAGAAGACAGGATACTGGGCTCGATGGACCTTTGGTTCTTATGTTATGACTCATGGTCCCCATCATTATAGAAGCTGAGCACCTCCAAAAAGCAAACACAACACATAAACCTCTTCTTTTCCTGCCTACAAAAAATCAGGCTTGGTGATCTTTTTATTTTTAAATCTTGGTTTTTAATTGGATGGAAATGAGATCATCAACAGCAACCCTGGTAATACCAAATTTGACATGGACAAAAAGGAGAATCAGGGTCAGAAACGTATTAGGTTGTGACCAATATGAACCAGCAAATGCCTGTTAATGGAACACACCCAAACAAGTTATGTAGACTTTGGATTTTCAGTTTTAACTGATAAACACAAATAATACACCCTTAATATCAAAAAAGAAATCAGTGTTTATCCAATAAACACCAGAAAAATACCCAAAATGGTTACTTGTATTTAAGAGTACCCAGTGCAGTAACACAGGCTACAGGGTGTGATTTGTAAAGCACACTACCATGTTGTGCATTAATCGGTCTGTGTAGACCCTGCTGGTGCGCACTGAAGGTTCTCTAACACGCTTTAATGTAGAGCTGTCTGAAACAGTACTACATTAAAATGCACTACAGAACTATGAGGCAGTATACTCGTCACCCGTCATTCTCCCTTGTGTCAGGGACTGCAATGCCCTTACTTCCATCACCTGCTGCAGGTGATCTGCCTCTCACCAGGTCTTTCATAGCTCAACTCTCCAATCTAGTCACATAAAGTTAATTCTGCATTGGGGATAACAAAAAGTTCCAACATGAAACTTTACAAAACATCCCAACATGAAAGAGCCTTCAGCCTCCCCCCACACACATACTTGGGCTGTGTTACAGACCAGGTTCCGGGCCATGGAGCTTGTATTAAGCAGCTAGGTCTGCTTCTTCAAACATTCTTCTGTTTCCCTGAGTTGCTTCCTACCTCCAAGAACTCCTGTGCTGCTTCTTCCCAGCTTATACTTAAAACAGCCTCCCTTTGGTTCTCAGGCTTTTGGCTTCTCCTTTCTCTGCTGAACTAACTACTCTTCTGCCCGGGGCTGACCTGCTCTCTGTGGGTTTCTCACCTATCTCCTCTGCAGTCTTCCCCTCCACCCCCACCAAGTTCCCTCAGCTTCTTTATATGGGCCAAGTGTCTACTGA